>NW_007249181.1:68306-140806 GCF_000164805.1 Carlito syrichta
TGGGCAACTTGGCAAGACCTCATCGCTACAATAAATCAAAAATCAGCTGGGTGTGGTAGCGCATGCCTGTAGTTCCAGCTACTTGGAAGGCCGAGGCGGAAGGATCGCCGGAGCCCAGCAGGTCGAGGCTGCGGTGGCCAGAAGCGGCCACTTCACTCCAGTCTGGGCGACAGAGTGAGATTCCAACTCAAAAAAAAAAAAAAAAATGATTTATGCACTTTTCTGTAAATCATACCACAACAGTTAACACTTTTGACAATTCTCTGCCTTTTACTCCCCTTCTCGCCTTTGCATAGCTAATTCTTGCTCTTCCAACTTTTAATATCGTTTCTTCCAAAAGACCTTCCCTGAATTAGACTATTTTAACTCATCGTGCTACGTGCTCAGAGGCTCCTGTTAACTCTCCTTCCTTAATTACTCTTCCCATTTAATTACAACTAATTTTTGAATCAAGTTTTACAAGTTGACTTTACATATCTTTTCAGGCATATTGTGAAAATGCACAAATTTTAATAGAGGGCATGTGAGTGGAATAAGATTTAATAATACTGCCCCAAGGGTAGAATATCAGCCTTGATGCAGTGCAAAAGATATAAGGATGGACTAGTTGTCTATTGCTGTGTAACAAATTACTACAAAATTAGCACAGCTTAAAACAGCACACATTCTCTCACAGTTTCCGTGCATCACAAATCCAGGCATAGATTAGCTGGGTCCTCTGCTTCAGGGCCACCCAAGGCTGCAATCAAGGTGTCCTCAGGGCTGCATCTCTTTCAGAAGTCTCTGGGTCCTCTCTTAGGTTCATACGGTTGTGGCTGTGGAAAATTCAGTTCCTTGCCACTGTATGACTGAGATCTCTGCTTTCTTGCTGGCTGTCACAGGCCCTCTCACAAGCCTCTCAAGCATGGCAGCTTCTTCAAGGCCAGCAAGGGGGAAACTTTTGCTCTAGTCAGCTGAAAGGGACTCATAATGTAACAGAATTACGAAAATGATATTCTCTCACCTTTGCCATATAATGTAACCCAATCAAGAAAGTAATATCCTATCACCTTTGTCATATTTTATTGGCTAAAATATGACATATAAGAAGCAAGTCCCAGGTTCTTCACATACTCAAGGGGAGGGTATTATATAAGGGCATAACTAATTAGGGGTTATCTTAGAATTCTGCCTACCACAAAACTGTAATATTTGGAGACTGAGGAAGATTTTCCTAGAAATGCTCAAATCCCACAACACAGATGTGGAAGCCAGCTTCCAAGATGATACCCAATGATCATACCCTTGTATATGACCCTCACACCATATCAGGGTTGGTCTATGTGACCAATAGAATACGGGGAAAGGAACGACATGTGGCTTCTGAGGCTAGATAGTAAAAGATAATGCAGTGTACACCTATCTGTTTCTAGTTTTCAGGGAGGCTGGCTACCTTGCTATAAGGATATTGAAACAGCTCTTTGGAGAGGCCCACGTGGCAAGGAACTCTGGGACCTACTGTCAATAGGGTTACTAGATAAAAACCAGAATACCAGTTAAATCGGAATTTCAGATAAACAATATATAATATTTAACATAAGTATATTCCACATATTGCATGGAACATATTTATACTACAAAATTATTAATTGTTTACCTAAAATTCAAACTTAACTGAGCAGAGCATCTTGGTTTTTTTTTTTTCCCTCTCTCCTTCTCTCTCTCTTTTTTTTTTTTTTTTTGATTTGGAGTCTCACTCTGTTGCCCAGGTTGGAGTGCAGCAACACACTCACAGCCACCACAGCCTCGACCTGCTGGGTTCAGGTGATCCTTCCACCTCAGCCTTTCAAGTAGCTGGAATCACAGGGGTGCACCACCATGCCCAGCTAATTTTTTCACTTATTGTAGAGATGAAGGCTTGCCAGGTTGCCTAGGCTGGTCTCGAACCTGTAGGCTCAGGCAATTCTCTTACCTCTGCCTCCCAAAGTGCTGGGATTACAGGCATGAGCCGCCGCACCTGGCAGGTTTTATTTTTCCATGTGTTTGTTTTCCAAATTCTGGTAACCCTACCTGCCAACAGACATGAAAGTTACCCAGATTCCTCAGCTCAGCTTCAGTGAAATCATCTGACTGCAACCATAGCTGACATCTTAATTGCAACTTCACAGGAGACCCCAAATTCTAACGTCCTAGCAAAGCTGCTCCTGAATTGCTGCCCCCCAGAAATGGAGATAATACATACTTGTTTTTTAAAGCCACTGAGTTTGGGGAGTAATTTTTTACGCATTAAGAGAGAACTAATACAAGAGGTAACTGCCTACCCATTCATTATCTTGGCCAGCCCAGCCTATCTCTTTTATCATCAAAAATGGTTCCATCATTTAAGAAGCATACTCCCTCCTTTAGTTGAAGAGTAAGAAGATAGCTCATAAGTGACAGTTAAATTCATTGTTTATTAATGAAATGCCTCCGTATCTATTTGATAGAATTAAATCTGTCAAACAGGACTTCTTGTTAGGAAAGTCGGAAGGCATTTTTTATTGTTCTTGCCTACTGAAGTTGGCAACAGCAGCTTCATCATAACAAAGCTTGACAGCTTGAAACAGCCTGAAAATGCTGATGACAGGCAAATGATGTCTGTTGTAAATAGAAGGTCCCACAGTTCCTCGAGCAATGACAAAAATGGCAAATGCGCATTACACAACCGAGAGATCGGGCAGTGTCCACTCTGCTGCTGGAGGAATGCAAAGACGTTTAAAAATGATTTACACATTATTAAACATGTAGCTGGAGAGAAGAGAGGAAATGGGTAAGCAAAGACTCTTAAGAGCAATGGTTCTTAACCAGGGGCTATTTTGTTCTCTTCTCCAAGGGGACATTTGGCAATGTCTGGAAACATTTTTGGTTGTCACACTTGGGAGCAGGTGCTACTGGCAACTTGTGGATCAGCATCAGGGATGCTGCTAAACATCCTATAATGCACAAGACAGCCCCTACATGAAAAAATTAATCAGCCCCAAATGTCATCAGTGCCGAGACTGAGAAACTCTGCACAAGACAGATATAAATGGATTATTTGTTGTACTGATAAGTCAAATTACCATAATTCTCTGGTATTTGGGAAATTTCTACTTTGAAAACATTTAGTTCTATACTCTTTGATTTATTCATTCTATATTAATTCATATATTCATGCATTTATTTGTTCATTCAACACATTTTTTATTGAGTGCTTCACTATGCCAGGTGTTTTGAGAAAAACTAACATATATATAAAATTCATCCAATGATTAAATAAATGAGTACACACCTGGAAGTGATATGATGGCTAAATAAAATGTGTGTTCTTCCTTAAAAAACATAAAATTTTGAATTAACACTAAGTTCACATAGAAAAAAAAGCAAAACCCTGCTGAATTCACAATCAAAACTTTTTATAATTCCAATAATGGGTAATTTTCTTAAAGCAAACACTTGAAGAGCAGTTGTCACAAGATTGCGGGCTAGCTGAACAATGCATCATTAAGCCAATGTATGAAACTAGTTGACCATATGTGTTTTCATTGATTCACTTTTATTTTTCTTTAATGTAGTACAGCATATAGTAATTTATGAAGAAGTTAAGAAAAGATGTTTGTGAAAAATAGCAATCAAACAAAAGCTAAAACTTTAGTGATGATTGAAGGGCTGGCTTTGAAATGCATGCGCCTTGCACAAAACTGTAGCTCAGAAGAAAGCCTGAGCAACATTTCAAGTAAGCAATGACAGGGTCTGTGAGGGCTCTGAACATACCCCTTTTGAATGGAGAAGGTGTCATAATAGCACCATAGAAATCAGAAAATGGAAGGATCTAGGAGTTTTAGGAGAGGCTTCAAAGGCAAGCAACGCAAAGGTGTAGTCATAAAGCAGTCTGACTGACATGCAAACTGCTGGGAGGAAAAAGAGAGTAATACAGGTTGAGGCCAGGCATGGTGGTTCACATCTATAATCCCAGCACTTTGCGAAGCTGAGTTGAGAGGATTGCCTGAGTCCCCGGGGTTCGAGACCAGCCTGGGCAACCTGGCGAGACCTCATCTCTACAATAAATCAAGAAAAATTAGCCAAGCATGATGGCACATGCCTGTAGTTCTGGCTACTTGGAAAGCTGAGGCAGAAGAATTGCCTGAGCCGGTCGAGGCTGTGGTGGCCGTGAGCATGCCACTGCACTCCAGCCTGGGCGACAGAGTGAGACTCCAACTCGAAAGAGAAAGAAAGAGAGAAAGAGAGAAAGAGAGAGAGGGAGAGAGGGAGGAAGGAAGGAAGGAAGGAAGGAAGGAAGGAAGGAAGGAAGGAAGGAAGGAAGGAAGGAAAAGAGGGAGGGAGGGAGGGAGGAAAGAGAGAGAGAAAGAAAGAAAGAAAGAAAGAAAGAAAGAAAGAAAGAAAGAAAGAAAGAAAGAAAGTAAGAAAGAAAGAAAGAAAGAAAGAAAGGTCATGACTGCATTTTAGAGGATGCTCAAAGCTCAATGTGATTCTCACATCTGAACAAAAACATGCAGAGAGGGAGAGAAGAAGGAAAAATATCTTTTATATTATTCAGTACTCCTCTAATGAAAACTTTTTTTAGTGGAATGGGATTGCTTTGCTTTCATAACCAGCAAGATTGGAATTCTAGTTAGAGATACCTGAAGCAGGAGGTCCATGTCACCAGGGTTCTATAAAAGGCAGCTTTCTTCTTTTCTACTATGTTCTTCATGAAGTAAAACCATTCTTTTTTACAACTCTGGGCTTACAGACTCATATCTCTACAGCCAATAAGATTCACTCTCAAAGAGGTCCCAGGGAAGAGTCTGAGTTGCCTGGTCAGATTCACAGATCCGTCAGTTGAACCAACTACCAGGGAGTAGTGAGGTTCTAGGTTTTACAGCACCTACCCAAATCATGTGGTTAGACTGAGAAAGAATCAATTGACCAAAAGAAGGAGGGCAAGTGAAGGTTATTTGACAAAACACGAAATGCCTACAACTTAAACGTCCAAAATAGCATGATGTTTAGATAAGTTAGAGTATTAAATAATAAGTAGCTATTAAAAATTTTGATTCTGTGCTGGGCACAGTGGCTCAGGCCTGTAATCCCAGCACTTTGGGAGGCAGAGGCAAGAGGATTGCCTGAGCCCAGGGATTCGAGATCAGCCTGAGCAACCTGGCAAGACCTCATCTCTACAATAAATTAAAAAAATTAGCTGGGCATGGTGGCACACGCTTGTAGTTCCAGCTATTTGGAAGGCTGAGGTGGAAGGATTGGCTGAGCCCAGCAGGCAGAGGATGCAGTAGCCATGAGCACGCCATTGCACTCCAGCCTGAGCAACAGAGTGACACTCTGACTCAAAAAGAAAAATAATTAATTACATTTTATAAATTTAATACAATTCCAATAAATGCCAGTGGTTTTTGTCTGGAACTAGGCAAACTAATTGTAAAGTTAAATGAGAAATATATAAGAATAGCTAGGCAAAAGCCTGAAGAATAATAAAAGCAATGAAGAATGACAAGTGCTATTAGCTACTAAGACATATTTATAATAATTTTTAAATGTGGAACTTGTACACAACCAGAGATGCCAATGTAACTGAATAGTCCAGAAAGAGACTATAAATACATATGGGGATGTTGCACATGATAGAAGGGGCATCCCAAACCTGTTTGATAAAGTTGGGTTTTTTAATAAATGGCATAGCATCCGTGGGGGTAGTCCTATGGAAAAAAGATAAAGTTGGCTCCATATGTCACAGTACACACCAAAATCAACTCCAAATGGATTGATATCATAGGTAAAATTTTGAAATCTTAAAAGCAGTAGAGAAAAAATGGGCAAATTTCTTCATTACCTGAGAGTAAGAAAAACTTTCCTATGATGTACGAAAAGTGTATATAACTCAGAGGAAAAGTACAAATGTTTTAAAAGATTCTGTCTTATCTTTTCATGAGTAGCTAAGTGTCAGATTCTGGAAACCCTGGTCTTGTCTATTTATTGTCTGTAAACGTTTATATTATAAACATTAAAAAATTTTCCTTTTGAAGTTCCCCTCTATTTTCACTTTGTTATTTTTATTTCTCTAACCCAATCTTTCTACTTTGTTCCTGTCAATCTGACTTTTCCATTTCTCCTTCATTCTGGGGGATCCTTCCCTTTGCTTGCTAGCTCCCATTCTTTCTCTTCTACATTTGCAGATTTTCTTGCTGCCAATCCTTCCCCTGCCCTCCTTCCTGTCTTTTATTTTTGTTTGTTTTTTATTGTTATTTATTTATTTATTATAAAGATGTGGGGTACAATTCAGGGTTGCATATACAAACATTGACCATGCAGGTACCCTTGTCGATGTGGTATGCCCCTCATTCCCCCAGCAGTTTCCCTCAATTGCCTTTTAATACAATCAGTGCTTGGGCAGACAATGGAACAGAGAAGAGCTAACTGCATCGAGAGATGGTGTTGAGGACAGCCGAGACTCCTGGAGGTGCTGGGAAGCAGCAAGCGAAGGAGGATACCTATTCCAGATGAGCCCCGCTGACTAGACAAAAACGCAGGCTGCAGTCACATCCCAAACTGTGGAAATCACTTTTCACAGAATAGTGGAGTCTCATCTTGAGCTTGCATTGTGTCACCAAGGAAAATTGAGGCTGTCTGGACCTGTCTGTGGGTCCAAGTGCCAGAAATCTCTTTTTTATTTGTTCGAGTAATTAAGGGATCTCCTGAGACAGAACAAAACAAAATAAAAAATCCCGCATAACAAGCTTGATTAGGTTATAGTGATCAAAGAATTGGGGCTATTTTTAGTACTGCATGAACTCAAAATTTAGAGTTATCTCCCTACACAGCATCCACTATTGGACAAGTGTCCATACCCCATAGAGGGTCCCTGGTCACACTCCTAAGAGCCCGGTAAGGCACAGGACCACAGACAGCTGCTGTGCAGAAGATGACAGAGAAAAGAGATTCTTCATCTACACCACACCAGGTCCCCAAGTAAGAGCAGCAGTGTTCAGCGGAGAGATCGTCCATACTGATAAACTCACTGGGAGAAGTCAGAGCCTGAGCCAAGTAGACCTCACGGGAATCATGAGAACAATGGGACTAAAACTGGTGATCTATATGTGGGCTCTGATAGCTCTGGAAAACATTGTGGTAGGTGGGGGAAAGGTAAGGAGAGCCCTGCAATAGCAGGAAAGGTGGAAATGAAGAAAAGAGAGGTTTCCTCTGAGAAGCTACACATCATCTACTTAAATATAGTATTTTTTCCAAGTGCTTTTCGGTTCATCAGCAATGATGAAGTAGTTCAGACTGATTCGGGTCACTGATTATATGGAAAATGCCTACCTGCTTCAGGTTGTCAAAAACTCCTGCTGGACATCAGGCCAGGATGGTTGGGAGGACTGTGGAAGAAAGAAAGAGTACTGGGCCAGTTCAATTATTGACTCTGTCAGAAACAAGCAATGAGGCTTGGAACTTGTGTCTGAACCGCTCTGAATCTTGGTTCATGGTTTGTAAAATAAGGAGGTTGTACTAGATCCGCGATTTGCAAATAGTATTGAGTACAGCACTCCAGTCTATGGAATGCCTGAGCTAAGAAGGGAGCCATAAAAACTGACTGAGATGACCCTGGGCTTCCAGCTCCACCTCTCCCAGAGAAACAGTGCATATGTCTGTTTCACATATTGGGGCTACTTAATTGTTTTTATTTCAGGAAAAAAAATCTTGACTGCTAAAACAAAGTTGGAAGATGACTTAACCAAACTAAAATAATAATTCACAAGAAAACATCGCAGTAAAGCTTGTGAAGGCTAATGGATATTATTAGCAAGAGAGGGGGTATTTATCATGTAGGTGTGCCACTCTGAACTGCATAAGGATTGTGGGCAAAATGGGACTCATTTATGCAAAAAGTGAAGACTTGCTATCTGGGCCATGTTGGGTGGGGTTGTGAGGCAATCGGGGAAATGAGGCTGGGGATATGGGTTGGAAGAGGAAGTAGAAAGATGGACAAAGAAGAGAGGACTATTGAGGACCCACGTGAAATATGCTCAGAGTAACTGGAAGGTGCCAAGAAGTGAATGATGGGACAACATTGGTCCCATCTTCTGGTCTCTGCAGGCATTCCTGCTTTACCACATGGGTTGTTGCTGAAGACTTGCCAAGTATTGCTGGGCCTAAAAGCAGGTTTACAAAAATAAAACCAATCATTACAATGCTGAAATACTTAAAGGTTTACTAACCCAGCTCCTAAAAATTTAAAAGTCTCTCTTAAATGAAGGTCTGCCAATAGTACAAATTAGCTGATTTTTCCCAGGGTTCTACATTAGGGCACCTGCTGAGACTTATCTCTCAGTTGGCAGTTACCTGCCATCACTTCATGGGAGCTTGAAAACAGCAAATTAATTTTCAGGGATGAGAAAATAATGTGTTTCTATTAGTTCAAATTCCTGAGATTATGATTTGCATTACTCAATAATTTTTTTCAATTCTATCTGCTCCTAATAAATATTCAGTGTTGAAAATTGCATTCAAGGGAATAATTACTGGATTAGCAAAAAGTCACAATTATAGTAATTTGATTATTTCAATTACTTCGGCTTTCTCTTTGTCAAGGATGACTGAAACGAATTGAAATGGAAACCAATAGGTCGTATAAAGGTAAAATCACTGGACAGTATTTTGTATGGAAATATTCACTCCTAAATATGCCTCATTAGAATCACAGTCACAAAACACTGCCAATCTTCTTATACAAAGGAGATTAGTCCAGATGTAGTGGCTCACACCTATAATAACATCACTTTGGGAGGCTGAGGATCACTTGAGCCCAAGAGTTTGAAACTAGCTTGGACAAGGTAGCAAGACCTTGTCTATAGAAAATCCAAAAAGTATCTAGGAGTGGTGGCACATGCCTGTAGTCCCAGCTACTTGGGACTGAGCCCAGGAAGTCAAGGCTGTGGTGAGCCTGATCGTGCCACTGCACTCCAGCCTGGGTGACAGAGTGAGATTCCACTCATTAAAAAAAAAAATGGAGGCCAGGCTAGGCCGTTCAGCCTGTAATCCCAGCACTTGGGGAGGCCAAGGAGAGTGGATTGCCTGACCTGCAAATTTGAGACCAGCTCAGGCAACTTGGCGAGACCTCATCTCTACAATAAATCAAAAATTAGCTGGGCATGGCAGCACGCACCTGTAGTTCCAGCTACTTGGAAGGCTGAGGCAGAAGGATCGCAGGAGCCCAGCAGGTCGACACTGGGGTGGCCGTGAGTGTGCTACTGCACTCCAGCCTGGGTGACAGAGTGAGACTCCAACTAAAAAATTTTTTAAAAAAAGGCAAAAGGAGATTGGTACATCCTGTCTTACCCAATAACATTCCTTCTATTCCTCCTGTGTCAATGAAATGTTACATAGGAAACGCTCAATCACTACCCAATATCATGGTCTTTCAATGGCTGCTTCCCAAACACTGGATTGAGCAAAGCAGCATTAATTCAAATCCTGGCTCCTTTAGAGACTCAGGCTAAGAGATATGTGAAGTCTCTGGATCTCCAAGAACCACATGTCGCTTGCAACATGGCCCCCATGCCTCAAATTCTCATATTTGGAATATGTGAGGTCCTTCTCTTCCAACCTCTTCAATGTCTAAAACAAAGCAAAACAATAGTCAAAAAAAGAAAAAAATGAAAAACCCAGCATGCATAAAAATTCTATTATTTAAAGAGGGAAAGAGGAAAAACTTTTCAACATGTATTTATTTATTTAGAGTCAGAGTCTCACTCTGTCTCCCAGATTGGAGTGCAGAGGCATGCTCACTGCCACCATGACTTCAACCTGCTGGACTCAGGCAATCCTTCCTCCTCAGCCGTCCTAGTAGCAGGAACTGCACCACCATGCCCAGCTAATTTTTTGATTTATTGTAGAGACGGGGTCTCACAAAGTTGCCCTGGCTGGACCCGAATCCGTGGGCTCAGGCAATCCTCTCGCCTCTGCTTCCCAAAGTGCTGGAATTACAGGCATGAACCATCAGGCCGGAAGCAAATTTTTAGCATTGAAAAGGTGCTGCTTATTGTTCACAATAGCAAGAACATGGAACCAACTGTGCTACCCATCAAAAGAGGACTGGATAAAAAAAAATGTGGTACATATACACAATGGAATATTATGCAGTCATAAAGAAGAACAAAATCATGAACTTCACAGCAACCTGGATGGACTTAGAGTCTATAATACTGAGTGATCTTTCAAACAAACAAAGAATTGAGTATCACATGTTCTCACTCATAAGTGGACCTTGAACAACTAACATAATACTTTAAGAAAAGGATTGGCAGTAGCGGAAAATTGCGGGAGGAACAGGGCGAGAAGAGGTGGGATTGGCTGTAAAGGGAATCTGCCTGGGGAAGGAGGGGGCACACCTCATCAACAAGGGTAACTGCATAATGAATATTTGTAAACCTAACTCTGAATTTTACCCAATTTTAAAATAAAAAATCTAAAAGTTAAAAAAAAGAAAAGGTGCTGCTGTTAACTGGCCTACACATGGTTTCCAAGAATAAAATCAACTCTGTACAGCTCCTGGGAATTTCTTTAATCCAGTGATTCTCAACCAAGCATGATTTTGCTTTTGAGGAGACTTTTTTTTTCAATGTTAGAGATATTTTTGGTTGTCAAAACTTGAGGAAGTGCAACTAGGATATAGTGGGTATAGGACAAGGATGCTGCTAACCATCCTACAGCACACAAGACAGTCATTTGAGATAGAGAATTATTCAGTCCTAAATATCACCAATGCTGAGGTTGAGTAGTCCCCCTTAACCCAACTAGGGCATGATGCATCACTTATCAATGGTGCTTAGCCATACTAAATACAGCAGCTCATAATTCATTACATTGTGTTAGATAATAACGTTTAATCCTAGATTATGACCAGAAGAGCAAGAGGTTGCCAAAGACTGGTAAAATTAAGCAATTTCAGATTTAGCATATGTGGAAGACCTATTGTGTGTCAGCTTCCCAGGTAACCTCTTTAGTTTGCCAATTAATTCTCTGAAGTAAGCACAGTCTGAGACTAAAAGAAGTTTGGTCATATGATTGAGGTCTCTCAAGTGAATAGTAAGCCAGGGTTCACTCCCAGATTGTTCTCCTTTCAACAGTATTTGGAAGTGGAAGGTGACACATGACACATAACAAGCATACGCTGGAGGAAATGATGTGATGGAAATTGAGATTTCTCTGACCACTTCTGTGTGCCCTTCTCTGGCTTTTTTTTTTTTTTTTTTTTTGAGTTGGAGTCTCACTCTGTCACCCAGGTGGAAGTGCAGTGGCACACTCACAGCCACTGCAGCCTCGATCTGCTGGGCTCCTGTGATCCTTCTGCCTCAGCGTTCCAAGTAGCTGGAACCACAGGCATGCACCACCACACCCGGCTGATTTTTTTCACTTATTGTAGAGATGAGCTCTCGCCATGTTGCTCACGCTGGTCTTGAAACCCTGAGCTCAGGTAACTCTCGTCTCCACTTCACAAAGTGCTGGGATTACAGGCGTGAGCCACCGCACCTAGCTGGTTTCTGCTTTTAAAGGCCTGTATCCTGTGTTGTTCAGAAGGTGTCCTTATAGGGCACCAAAAGCCAATTTGCTTCCATGTCTGGAAAGTGCACAATGCCTGGGATTCTACTTGTCTGTGAGCAGCTCTTAGCCAACAACTCAGGACTTTGAGAGTATGAAAGTCCAATTTCTGTTCCTCAAGGTAAGACAAAGGCTAAGAAGTGACTTACATTCCAAAGTTCCTCTGCAGGATCAGGTTGAAGTACCCTTGTGAGACTTCATTGGAAGTCACACTCCTCCTTGTCCTGCTTCCCCCACTCCTTCGCCATTTTCTCCCAAGAGCACAGTCTTAAGAAATCAGTTGCATACATCTTTGTTTCTGGGTCTGCTTCTTGGGAGCACAATCCAATGCATAAGAAGAGATGCCTCAGGGGGCAGGGAAACTGGAGTGCTTCTCAGAGTAAAAGGACATAAACTAGGATTTGGTAGTTTGAATGTATCCCCTCCAAAACCCTGGTCTTGCCAATGTGATAGATGGTATTAAAGGGTGGGATTTTAAAGAGATGATTAGGCCTTGAGGCCTCCTCCCTTGTGAATGAAATTAAGGCTATTATAAAAGAGGTTTCACACAGCAGCCCTTCCTCCTTCCACAATGTGAGGATGTGGCAAGAAGGCCCTCACCAGACACCGAATGCCACCAGTGCCTTGATCTCGGACTTCCCAGCCTCCAGAGCTGTGAGAAATAAATTTATGCTCTTTATAAATTACCCAGTCTCAGGTCTTTTGTTTAGCAATGCAAAATGGACTAAGACAGTGGGTTCGTGAAACTCAGAAGGATAGAGAAAAAAAACGGGAACTGAATGATAGTAGGAGATACAGTCAGAGAGATGGGTTGCACCCAAGATGTATCTAACTAAAGAATCTAGATGTGTCCTGTGAGCAATGGAAAACCATTAATAGTTTTTCAGTAAGGGGGAACATTCCACATGAAATAGAATCGGCCACATTAATAAATCTTAGTGATACTAAACATAATTTATTGGACATTTCCCAAATGCATTACTAAGTAATGGGAAACCGGCAAGTACAGCAAAATGTAATAAAGGAAAATGAAAAATTCTTAGGCATTGATTACTTTCTGTGTACAAAGGGGTTTCATGCTCAAAAAATACATGAATAGATCAAATGACTTTGAACTGTGATTATGGCCAACCATAAAATAGGAAACTTGTTTTCCTGAGGCCTGGGACCACTTATTTTACAAAATGAAATACTTGTCTCTATAACCAGCTATTTTTCTAACATGAAACAAGAGAACTACATGGTATCTCAGAAAAAGTATGATTATTTTTTGTTTGTTTATTATGAAATATTCCCTACTATTTCCTACTATATGTCAAGCACTAAATAGGTCATTTTAAAGTAAATATTAAAGCTAAATATTGAAATTGTGATTTGAATTTTTAAACTCTATTTTCTGTATAAACATAAGTAATTTTTATAATATTAAATCTTTGAGGTCTAACAAGCAAATTATGAATGACAGTCAAGTAGAAATCATGTTAAACTTTTTGAATGTCTAAAACATTCTGAAAGGAATTATTTTGATGTGAGTTACATAGAAGGTTAGAGTTCAGTCTATACTTGATTGATGATGTTACTATTTAATTTTAATTTAATATTTATTTCCTAGATCAAAGGTCAGCAAACTTCTACTGTAAAGAGAGAGATAATTATTTTAAGCTTTGCAGGGCTGATGGTTTCTGTTGCAATTACTTAACTCTGCATTGCAGTACAAAAGTGGCCATAGATGATACATAAACTAATGATATGTCAGTATCTCAATAGAACTTTATGGATATTGAAATTTCATTTTCATATAATTCTCATGTGTCACAAAATGTTCTACTTTTGCTTTTTTTCCCAACCATTTAAAAATGTAAAAACCATTCTTAGCTTATGAGCAGGCCATATAAAAATAGGTAGTAGGCTAGATTTGGCCCAAGAACCTACTGTTCCAATTTTGGGTTTCCTCAAAGCAGGGCTGAGGCAAGGGCTTGGGTGGGAACAGAGAGGAATGGAGGGAGGGAGGGAGGGAAGGAGGAAAAGAGAAAGAGAAGAGAGTGGCAGGGCTCTATCCCTCGGGAGACCCTCTGAGAAACTGGTGAAATGTACTTCAGAAATGCTTCTGTAAAGGATGAGAGGTGGGACGTTGTTATCTACTGACTACAGTCCCTTCACTTCAGGTTGCCCTCCCTGTTGGTCATTAAAACTCCCTCTGCTTTGACAAAAGCTATGAGGCAAAAAAAAGAAAAAAAGAAAAAAAAATGAAAAGGTGGAACATGAACTCAAGATGGATGCTGCTGACCAGCCTGGGAACTTTTCACCAGAGCAACATCTACCATCACAAATGGGCAGAGGGGATATGGCTTCAAGTGCTGGCCCTAGCCTCAATATACCCTATATCCTCTCAAGCACTGTCCTCTCTCCAAGAAGCTTTATAAAACAGCTAATTGTCTGTCAGTAGTTTTGACGGGGGTCACACATTATTTCTGAACCAATCATAGTGTCCCAGAGAAATAAGATACATTGACCATGATAACATTGTCTTTGCACCAGATGGTGATAATACTCATTTCTGTGACATTACATTTCTCTGAGAGCCTAAAATAACAAATTTGAGGGGATTAATATTTTAAAAGCTAGGTCACTCATAGGCTATAAAGTTAAAAACCCAGAAAAAAGTCAACATCGTGGGGTCTTACCCAACTGGCCACATACCAAGAAAGGAATGTTGATCATGAATTGGAAAGCAAACCCATGAAATCAAAACTTGCGACTGCAGGTCTAAGTGGACCAAGTAGAATGTTTCTAAGCAGTTCCTAAATGTAAATGAGTCTGTAGTTTTTGTGATGTGGTCACCAGAAGTGAAAAGATTACTGTTCATGCAACAAAGAATGTGTCCCAACAACCACTTCTGGGAGGAAAGGCAATAAGATAGAGTGTCAATTCCTCACTCAGCAGAGAATGAGAAGAGACATCACTGTCTCTAATCAAGTTGGACAGGGGGACGCACAAAGATGTACTAATGCTCACCAGGAAAGAAAGCTCATTCTCAGTGGGAGCTATCACAAAAACCCAATAAGAAATGCATGGTGAGCATCTGCTGTTTTGTCTGCCCAAATTTATTTACCTTTTGAATGTTTCTGACTGACTGGACCTAACCCCTTGTTATAACATTAGAGCCTTTGACCATGGTCAGTGTATCTCATTTCTCTGGCTCAGGAATATTATGTGACCCAGTCACATAACTACTGAGAGAGGACAGTGCTCAAAAGGATATAGTGTCCATTGGGGCTAGGACCAGCACTTGAAGCCCCAAATTGAAAGCTACAGTGAAGAAGGTAGAGCCATGAGATTGTGAGAAACTAAACTCAGAGCCCAGCCATGTTTACCTGGACAAAATAGTGTGACATGTACTTCTCAGACATTAAAGTGCCTATAGGCCACCTGGGGGTCGTGTTAAAATATAGATTCTTACTCAGCAGGTCTAGAATGGTTTGCAGACCATACTCTGAGTAACAAGGAAGGAAAATGCATGGAACCTCATGTCCATAATATGATATAAGAGTACAGCAGTTCAAACTAGGTAGGGCTGAAACAGTTCATTAAATTGGATGGCTGCTCCTTATGGCAGCATGACATTTAAAGCATGGCGAACAAAACCTCAAATGCCTAAATTTTCACCTCAAGGCACAGATTAAAAGCAAAGATTTTTTTATAATTATACTTTAATTTTTTTTTATTTCGTATAGCAACAAGAATGATATATCCAAAAACCTAACTCGTACTTTGATTCTGATCAAATGCCAGTTTGTTTGCTGAATTACAGTATCCATTGAATTCATAGCCCTGCCAGACCTTTGGTATGAGCAAAGGCAGTGACCTGGAAAGAGTATAACCCCAGCAATTTAAATGGAAATACCTGAAACACCCTGAGGAGTCCCCTAAATCCACAACCCCCTATGAAGTACTTCACACTGAGCTTTCTGGGCCTACAAAGCAGTTCTACTCTTGCTTAAAGAAACTCTTACTTCTTGGTCTGTGCTCCTTTGCAGAAGAAAGTTAGTCATTTATACCCCACTAGTTATTGTCACTCAGTCAATAACCATAATCAGATTCTAGAATGCCCTGGAAGGGGTTCAAGTGTGAAATCAAACTAGGGGCATGAAGGCTTATTCTCATGGAAGCTCTTTCAGAATTTGTTAAATTATAAGTGCAAAAATCAGGGGGATATGTGTGGGAACAAATCTTGAGAATGTTGAACCCCAAAGGGAAGACTATATAAAGGAAGAATAAAAAAGAATGCAATTCACAATAAAACAACACATATTTCAATATGAAAATGCTCAGGCCTGACTATAGGAAATATGATTCTGTAGTTGGATACTTGCCCCTATTACCAGGAATGCAACAGCTACAAAAGTCAAGGGATGCAGATGTGCCATGTTAGTCTGTATCAATATCAGTTTTATATTGTTGCTGTAACAAATTCCCACAAACTTAGTGGCTTTTGAAACAATGTGAATGTATTCTCTTACATTTCTGGAGGTCAGAAGTCCACACAGGTCTCACTGGGCTAAAATCAAGGTGTCAGTAGGGCTACATTCCTTTCTGGAGACTCTAGGGGAGAATTCATACCTTTATATTTTCCAGCTTCCCAAGGCCACCTACATTCCTCAGCTCATGGTTTCTTCCTTTCCTCCATCTCCAAAGCCAGCAATCATATCAACCCAACCTCTACTTCTGTCCTCCCATCTGCTTCTCTGACTTTCCTGCCTCCCTCTGATTAAGATCTTTGGGATGACATTGGTCCCTCCCAAATAATCCAGAATAATCTCTCCATCCCCAAAGCATTAACTTAATCACATTTGCAAAGTCCCTTTTGTCGTGTAAGGTAACATATTCACAGGTTCTCAGGATTAGGAATGTAATTAACTGTTGGATTTTCTAGCCTTACCGTCTATCCAGGCTAGACTGCCCATTTCTCTGACCACCTCTTACACCATCTACTGTGGTAATTCTGCCATTTTTACTTGACTTGGTACAAACCATTGCTTTCTTCAAGCTTCCAAGGACCATCCTAATTGTGTATCTCCTTGCATCCTTGCCAAAGTGTTAAATCTTGAGTCAAAGAATTGAACAAATTCAATCTTACATTTCTGGAGGTCAGAAGTCCAACACAGAACTCATTGGGTTAAAATCAAGGTGTCAGCTGGGATGCATTCCTTTCTGGAGGCTCTAAGGGAGAGTTCATTCCCTTGTCTTTTCCAACATCTTTGATCCAAACTTTTATTCCATCCTCCTTGATCCAACACCTTCAAAATCCAATATCATAGTCCTCCTCTGGATCCTAACACCATTTATTGACTAGCTCCGATGGCAACTTTGGGGCATAGTTCCCTTTCTCCCCTGGAAGGCCAGCACTTTCCTGGCAGGCTTATGTTGAAAGGAGACCCTAGTTTATCTCCTGGTAGACTGCAGGAGATAAAAGCTTCCCATTACAGTTTTAACAATTGCAGGGCTGTGGTATGCCAGACACTGTCCAACCTCCATCTCCTCCCCATGTCGGGGTCCTGATTGCCAGCAATTTGGTGGATGATCTCATTTTAGAGCATGTTTTATCAGACTCTTCTTGGCAATAAACTTCTTAGCTCTTATAAAAGTCTGAGAAAAGCAGGGTTGGACACAGAGAGAAGTTAATTGCAATGTACTCACAACAATGGCATCAGCTGAATTCAGGTGGGGAGCTCTGAAGCTCAGATGATCCTTTCAATCGTCCTGTCTTGAGGCAAGGGGGCTGGGCCTTTATACTCCTACATGAACTACTCAAGGACTGTGGCTGCCTCTGGGAAGGGCCGTGATGCACCAAGACAAGGTAGCGCTCTTTAGCCAAAGACAATTCCAAAAGAGGGACTCTGCTGAGAGCTGTCAGTCAACACTCAGCAGATCCAGAGGCTAGGCGCTTAAGTCCTGAAAGGAAACCTGAATGTGTCACAGCAGCATCTATTACAAGGGCGATGGTAAAAGTAGAAAAAAGCCTTGCCCCTGCACCTTGGACATGCTGGGAAGACTCTTCCTTCCAAGGCTGTGGTATCTTAGACCCATTATCTAAAAGTAGTAGGGTCTGAGTCTTCTTCTTATTGGTTGCCAAGAATGAAACCTGAGACATGAAAGAACTTCGCCAAAAGGAAATGACCTATTTCGAATCCCCTATTTGTGCTAATGTCTATTCCACCCAGTCTTTCTTTGACTCTTGTGACAAGAAAAGGAAGCTGAGGAAAAGTGCACTTAAAAGGAAACTTTCCATGTCCCTGATAAGAATGTGAGGAGAAAAATCTCATAATTAGTAGGCAGAAAGCAGAATGGAGCAAAATTGTCCCAGAGGCAGCAGCACAATCTCCATCAAGCCTCCAATGATATTGAGAAGGTTATTACCACCTGAGAACATGATGGGGTCAGCCTTGCCCTGGCTGCCACCTCCCTGGTGCCAATCTCTCCAGGTTTGTGACATGACACCAGAAAAATCTGTCTAGAATCCAAGGATAATATATTTCATAGACCATGGATTTAGAGCTCAGTGAGTTGAATCATGTGAAATGTCAGCATGCAAAAGTGTTCCAGTGAAGAAAATGGGTCAAAGGCAAAATAGATATAATGACTTTGGGGAGAGTTAACTTTGTACGGCCTCAGTCACTACATGGTGATTTCTTTGGAGAACAAGCCTCACTTAGGCCGAGGGATCCCCATTAGGGGGAGCCAGAGAAGTAGATGTGAGGAAGCGAGAGGGAGAAAAAACCCCATTTTCCTCAGCGATTAAAGTCTCTCACCAGATCCCCTTGAGACTCATTCAGTTCGTGTCATCCTTATGAAAAGAGTTCATTTAAGACATACGTGAAACAAAGAAAACAAAAAAAGGAGCAAATATAAGTTAAAGAAGCTAGGCACAGAAAGACAACCACCATATGGTCTCACATGTGGAATCTAAAAAAGTTGAACTCATAGAAACAGAGTAGAATGATGGTTGCCAGGAGATAGGAAGTAGGGGTATGGGGAAAGGGGAAATGTTGGTCAAAGGGTTCAAAGTTTCAGTTAGACAGAAAGAATAAGATGTAGTAATCTATTGCACAGTATGATGACTATAGATCATGTATATTTCAAAATTGCTAAAAGAATAGACATTAAACGTTTTCACCATAAAAAAATTAAGTAAGTGAAGTGTTGGATATGCCAATTAGCTTGATTTAGTCTTTCTGAAATGTATACACAAATCAAAACATCACATTTTACCCCATAAATATATGCAATTATTATTTGTCAATTTAAATAATTAATTTAAAAGAAAAAGAAGATCGACTTAAATCTATAATTTTTTTAAAAAGTTAAATTGTTCATTTTAAGGTTTATTTTTTATGAACCCAGTATAAATAACAGAAAGTAAAAGTAAATAAAACAGATGAAACCTGAAACAAAAAAAAACAAGAATAAGATAGGATGTAATACTTTGGAAGCCAAGGTGGGAGGATCACTTGAGGCCAGCAGTTCCAGACTAGCCTGGACTACATAGGAGACCCCACTTCTACAAGAAAAATTTTTAATTAGGTGAATGTGGTGGCAAGTGCCTATAGTCCCAGCTACTTAAAAGGCTGAAGCAAGAGGATCACTTAGGCCCAGAAGTCCAGGCTGCAGTGACCTATGATCATGCCACTGCACTCTAGCCTGGGTGACAGAGTGAGACCCTGTCTTAAAAAAAAAAAAAAAAAAGGAAGAAAACCAAGACAAGACAAAAATAGTAACAATAATTAATAACTCAAGTTTTTTAAAATATAAGATTACAAAACTGAGATCCAGTGAAAAATGTGAACAGAAGTTAAAAGAGGTATGATAACAATAAAAATTTAAACATTTTTAGTTAAAATCTGTAGTTAAAAACTGGCAGAAAGAAAAGGAGAAATCTGGTGAGACTGTGTCAGAGGGACACGATAGGGAAAGTCCTAGGGCTGGAGCTGCATTCCACTTAGGCAGCATCAGGAATGTGCCCCACAGGGACTGAGATTCCAGGAAGTCTGTTTGAGGTCCAGGAAGGAAAGCAGACATCGTATTAGGTATTTTTATGACAGGACTTAATATAGAGAATTGATTGAACTGTTGATTGCCAGAGAACTAAAAAGAAAAACAGAGAAAACTGAAGCAGCGATCCACCAAGACATAAGAGGTTATTGGAACCTAAAGTTTGGAGGACAAGCCCTGTGGAATAGGGACCCAGACCATCGAGGAGGGGACACTGCCCAGGTGGTCTTGGTATCTCTGTGGGTTACAACAAAGCTAGCTCTGGGAATGTGGCAATTACCAGAACCAATTGCCAACGTTGGGGTGAAAAACTGATGCCGTGCTACTGACTGACAGGAATACACTTGGACAGAAAGGAACAAGTCACTTCTTCTCCTTCCAACCTTGATGTCTCTCTCTAGTGTCCTCTACTGGCAGAGCCTAACAGGGCATCAGCAAAGGTTTGCTAAGTCCCACTCTCAGCTTGACAAGGCACAGTGCTGTACGCTCTGGTTGCCATTAGCCACAAATGATTGTTAAACTTTCAATATAAACACATAAAACATTAAATAAAATTAAAAATTCAGTTCCTCATTTGCACTAGCCACATTCGGAATGCTCAAGAGCTACACGTGGCCAGTGGCTACCAAACTGAAGAACACAACTGTAGGGGATGGTGTAGTCCTAAATCACAGAAGAAGGAATTTAGATCATCTTGGCAATTTTCACCTTCTACGTCGTGTCTGCAGACCCAGGGAAACCATCCCTATCCAGCAAAAGCGATCTTTCTTCAAACAAATAACAGTATCACTGGGTGTGGTGGTTCACACCTGAAATCCCAGCACTTTGGGAGGTGGAGGCGAGAGGATTGCCTGAGCCCAGGGGTTTGAGACCAGCCTGGGCAACTTGGCAAGACCTCGTCTCTACAGTAAATCAAAAAATTAGCAGGGCGTGATGGCGCATGCTTGTGGTTCCAGCTACTTGGAAGGTTGAGATGGAAGGATCGCCTGAGTCCAGCAGGTCCAGGCTGCAGTAGTCTTGAGAATCATTAAAAAGAACTTTTCTTTAATAGGATGATAATGATAGCCATGATGGTGGTGGTGGTGGTGGTGGTGGTAGTAGTAGCAATATTTGATGGAGTATTTACATTTAGAGTCAGGTCCTATGCAGTATGAAATATGATTTCATATTTCATGTAATACCATAACACTATGAGCTAAGTACATTTTTTATCCCATCTTACAGATGTAGATCCTGGAATTTAGAGTGAGTAAGGAATTTGGAATAAGCCAAACAGTGAACTCAAGTGCCCTTGACTTCACCTCTGAGGTACACTGTCTCAGGCTGTCAAAGGAAGCCCACATTTTCACAAGAAAGAAAAATTTTTTGCTTGCCATTGTTCAGTAAAATTTTATTTCCTCAAAAAGAATAAATTGGAAAAAGAGAGGCAACAATTAATAATGGCACTTAGTAACATAAGGAATTATGATAATAAAAGTAATTTCAATTGAATAAAATTCACTCCCAATAGACTTAGAATAACCCAACAGGGAAAAACAAATGTCTTTCAGGTTTTATGATGAGCCATCATGCTCCTTCACACTCAGTGTTTGGAAATAGCTTGGATTGAGTCCTTCACTTTTCAGTTTATGATGCTTGCAAGATGGTTGCTTCCTATATGGGTGGTGATTCAAGCTCCTTGTGCCCTCATTTTCTACAGCATTAACACTTCAGTTTTCTATGTTATGCTAATCAGAGTTGGTTCAAACATTAGCTTTGTGATATAGTAATAGTCACTAAGTCTCTCTGCCTCAGTTTCCTTACTTTGTAGGGTATCATGAAGATTAAATTAGATCATGGTTATATATAAACAATCTAAAACATTCTTTCACATGTAGAATTGTGCTGTTATTAATGAATTTTGTGTGACCCTCTTGTAGACTGCATAAAAGACAAAAACAATCATTTCTTTTGTTTCTTTCTTTCTTTTTTGAAGTAGGTGTCTCACTCTGTTGTCCAGGCTGAAGTGCGGTGGCACACTCATGGCCACGGCAGCTTCAACCTGCTGGGCTCAGGCGATCTTTCCTCCTCAGCCTTCCAAGTAGTTGGAACTACAGGTGCATGCCACCATGCCCAGCTAATTTTTTAATTTATTGTAGAGATGAGATCTCACCAAGTTGCCCAGGCTGGTCTTGAACCCCTGGACTCAGGCAATTCTCTCACCTCTGCCTCTCAAAGTGCTGGGATTACAGGCATTAGACATCATGCCTGGCTATTTCTTTTTTTTTTTTCTTTTGAGTCAGAGTCTCACTGTGTCACCCAAGCTGGAATGCAGTGGCACGCTCACAGCCACTCCAGCCTCGACCTGCTGGGTTCAGGTGATTCTTCCACCTCAGCCTTCCAAGCAGCTGGAACTACAGGCAGGCACCACCATACGTGGCTAATTTCTTGATTTATTGTAGAGATGAGGTCTCGCCAAGTTGCCCAGGCTGGTCTTGAACCCGTGGGCTCAGGCAAACCTTTTACCTTAGCCTCCCAGAGTGCTGGGATCATAGGCATGAGCCACTGCACCCAGTCTATTTATTTTCTTATAAGCATATATGCATTCATTTGTTCACTCAACAAATGCTTATTGAATGCTCACTATGTGCCAGGTGCTATCCTAGGTTAAATCTCTGTCAGTATAAGCTAACATTGTATCGACTTAGAACCCATTCTATGAAAGACATAACTCCGTTTGTCACAAATAGAAATAGAAGTCTTCCCTGTCCTTAAGAATTCGATATTCCATTGCCTTAAAAACTTGTAAAACACCCTCTAAAATGAACCTTTATTAACAAATGAAGCATTCCTGGAAATATGAATTAAACATATAGTGGGGAAAGTGTTAATTTAGATATCAGAGCATCTAGATTTTATCTCCATCTCTGTTTCTAACTTCTTGTATTATCAATTATACTCTCTGAGTTTCAGTCTTCTCACCTGCCAAATGGGAGTAAAATCTCAAAAAATATTTTCAGTAATAAAGTTATATTTTTATATATCTACTATAATCATACTTGCAAGACAGGTCAACTTTATAGAGACTAGAAAAATCCACTTTCTCATATTTAATATCATAACCACAGGTACTACTATAGTGTATTATTTGATTAACCTTGTTAGGGGAACAGTTAGTTCTCCTACCGAAGAACAGCATGCAGACTGTTTAGATTATCTCAAAAACAGAGTCTGAGACAAGAAGATAATCCAAGAAGAACGTTGGTCATTTGTTTGAGTGGGGAAATCACAAGAAGTTGTACTAAGAGAAAAGGACAGTGAGATGGGGAGAAAGCCAACATTGGGGTAATTAGAGGGGTTGCTGTTGTAGCAATTAAACCCGGTCCCACCAGAACTTCTGAGAAAAAACAGAATATTGCTCAGAATAGCTCAACCAGAAGAGAGAAAGCTAGCACATTTTCCTACTTGGGCCCATCCCTGACTAATTGAAGTTTGCCCCAAAGATGTGAACAACCTTACCTTTTAAGCCCAACTACTTCCACAGGATTAGCTTTGAGAAGTCCATGAGACTAAAAGCAAAATGTGAATGTAAGGTGTGACATTGTTATGGATTGAATTGTGCCCCCCCAAAACTATCTCAGAATGTGACCTTATTTGAAAATAGGGTCTTTATAGAAGTAATCAAGTTAAAATGAGGTCATTAACGTGGGTCCTAATTCAATATGATTGGTGTCCTTATAAAAAGAAGAAAATCTGAACACACACATGCACACAAAGAGAGCATCATGTAAAGATTGTAGCTATGATGCCACAAGCTAAGGATCCAGAAGAAGCCAGGAGGAGAGGAGACTGGAACAGATCCTTCCCTAATACCTTCAGAGGGGGCTTGTTAACACTTTGATCTCACACATCTAGCTTCTAGATTGGTGACAAAAAATTGCTGTTAAGTAAGTCACTTGGTTTATGGTACTTTGTTACAACAGACCTAGAAAATTAATACAGACACAGCTGTGCAGAATCTGAGCATGTGAGGAACTATGCAACACAGCTGTGGCTGAAATTACAAGCAGTCAAGGGAGGTGACACTGACACGAGCATCCAAGACATCTGCTACTGAGTCCATAGATGGTGGACATGCATGCTGGGGTGAGAGAGTAGCCTGTTGTTTCTCAGTTCTCCCCCAAAGAAAGGGTGAGAAAGCTACAACCTGCAATGGTTAGAACTATAACCTAAACTGCCAAAGACTTGTTCTATGTGTTCATTATATTTGAAGTAATTATAAATCCTCTATTCTCTCAACTGTTAATATACCTTTTCTTCCTAAGCAGGCATTGAGATTCCATGTCCTTTTTTATATAAAGCAATTACATTTGTTAACACATTTGAAAAGAGGACATTTTACAGCCTGATTTCCAGAACAGCCTCCATTCTTTTTAGGGTGAGAATGACAAAAACAAAAAGATGGATGACAACTGTGTCACACCTAAAAATCTTACATTTATATTCATAATCTTTTACATTGGAAAATGTTTAAAAATTGTAATGAATTCACTAAAAATGTATCATAGAACTGCCAAGAAAATTGGGAGCATTATTTTTTGTCTGAAATTTGAGAGTCTCTAACTGGGTCAGGAATATCTTGCTAAAAGCACTGC
This sequence comes from Carlito syrichta, assembly GCF_000164805.1. Classification (NCBI taxonomy): domain Eukaryota; kingdom Metazoa; phylum Chordata; class Mammalia; order Primates; family Tarsiidae; genus Carlito; species Carlito syrichta. The sequence goes on from NW_007249181.1 coordinate 92,597, forward strand.
TCTCAGACACTGTCATTTTGTACTTTTCTTCCAAAAGCATCAATCTCCAAAGAAATATGTGCACAAATTTGTGAGAGGTTTTTTTCAAGACACTGAATAAGTTTGATCTGAAGAAAGAACAAGAATCTTCATGAACGCCTTTCTCATGCCCTACTTTGGTTAGAATCTGATTCTCCCTCTCCACCTGGCTGACCTGTGTCTGCCCAAAGTGAAGCAATTTTCTGGAATGAAGATAGACATTAAACCCTGTTGGCTAACTGAACACAGGGGCTGGGTTTCAAAATTGATTCACCATTTAAAAAATTAATATACTCAATTCAAAAATTCAATATATTGTATTATTTTAAGGGGAATTATAATTTGTCAAGAATAAAAAACACAAAGAGTAGGCTGGAAGTAACCTAGACATTTTGTCATAATATCACCACTTATAATACTGCAAACTTAAAAAGGAAATGCACCGTTTAGATTTTATGTTGTTGAAGAAAAAATATAAAGTGTTTTCTTTTTCTCACACATATTCTCATTACTGAATACACTGTAAAATACATTGTAAGATGATTTTTTTATCTTTTTTCACAAAATTTCCAAAGTAGAAGGCAACTGAAGGCATTTGTTTTATTTTGTGGTAAAGATGGTACCATAATTCTTTGTAGGAGATTTTATTATATCTGATTTATTACTTTATATATTCTCCTTGTCATGTTTTGAATTTATAGCTTTTATAATGTTCCATGCCAAATATAACATCAAATTTAAAAAAATTAGAGGCATCTGTCACTAATTCCACATTTCCAAATGAATTACTCAATTACAAGTTGCATTGGTATTAGTGGGAATGACTTAATCATTTCATCTTCTATGCTTACCATTTGAAATTTATCTTTATTTCAATAACCTAAGCAATTAAATTTTAAAAGAAGGTAAACTAACATATGCTTTGAACATATAAAATTTCCCATTGATATGTAAAAAAATTAAGTCATTAAAAGTTGGATTAAAAACCTATAATATGTTGGGCCATAAAAAGCAATGGAGTAATAATACATGCTACAACATGAATGAACCTTGAAAACTTTATGCTGGATGAAAGAAGCCAATTACAAAAGACCATATATCAGGCTGGGCGTGGTGACTCACGCAGATATTCCCAGCACTGTGGGAGGCCGAGGTGAGAGGATTGTTTGAGCCCATGGGTTCAAGACCATCCTGGGCAACTTGATAAGACCTCGTCTCTTTAATAAATTTAAAAAGCAGTTGAACGTGGTGGTGCATGCCTATAGTTCCAGCTAATTGGAAGGCTGAGGCAGAAGGCCTGAGCCCAACAGATCGAGGCTGCGGTGACCGTGAGCATACCACTGCACTCCTGCCTGGGCAACAGAGTGAGATTCCAATTCAAAAACAAAAATCCATATATCATATGGTTCTATTTATATGAAATGTCCAGAGTTGGCAAATACAGAGAGACAGGGAGTAGATTAGTGATTGCTTAGCAGTGATATCTAAAGGGTATAGGTTTTCTTTTGGGACAATAAAAAGTTTCTAAGATTGATTGTAGTAATGGCTGCAAAACTCTGTAAATACACTTAAAACCATTGAATCGTATACGTTAAATGGATAGATTGTATGGTTCAATAAAGATGTTACCAAAAATATCAAATTTTTAAAAACCCAATAATGACACTTTCTGTTTCAGTAAGTGGGCAATTCAGTCTATCCTTAATTCTGGAATGTTTGAAGCTATTCATTTACTAAGCAGAAATCACACTGAGTTAATGGATGGCAGGGGGAAAAACAAAGATGAAAATGAAAATTCTCACATTGAGTTGAACACGGGAGCCAGGTGAGGTGAAGTGTGATTTTCTTTTCCCAAAGTAAGCTATATAAAATTGGCTATGTAATTGTTTTTTAAAAAGATGTAGTAACTTGAATTTTAGGGAGGCAGGGGTCAGAAAGGGCTTCAAGGGAGAAGCAATATTTGGGTTGAAGATGGACTAGAAAGTATGCAAAGGCAGGAGACGAAAGGAGAGCCGTTAATTATGGAAAATGAAGTTGAAAACTATTTTGAAGCTAGGAAGTGGGGAATTTCCTAAGCCTCGCTGAGTTTGAGGGGCTTTTTGTAGACTCTGGGACACTGTTACAGATGTGTCTTGTATGTAAGCAGATGAGTGATATGCTTCTGTTTACAGAGCTAGGCAATGGTTCAAGTTGAAGCATCAAGAAGAGCCACAGCCAAGACAAAAGAAGTGGGGAGGAAGTGGAGAGGTTAGATTTTTAAAGTGTCTTAGAAGTAGAATCAACAGTTTGTTGACTGACAGATATTGGGGAATGAAGACTGAAGGTGAGGTTGATGAAATATGGGAGATGATGCATGTTTTTAGATTGGGTGGCTGTGATATTGCTGCTAAACTAGAGAACACCAGAGGAAAAAGGATGAAAGGGAAGATAATGAGTTGAGTCACTAGACATTCAGATATGCATTTGGAATCATGGGTTTGGATCTGAGGAGAAAAATGGGGCTACATATATTTGAAAGTTATTTGTGAATATGGAAAGCAATGAAATTGCCACCATAACAAATGGTTTCCAAAATCATGTTATTTAATTTAATGTCCACAGAAAAACTGAGCTGCACTTTATTTTTTCTGACAAGGACCCTGAGATTCTGGAAGATCAAGTAACTTCCCAGAAGTCACATAGCTAATAAATGGCAGAGCCGGGATTCAGCGAAGTCCATGTTTTTTCCTCTGTGTCTTGCTAACCTTTTCTAGGTCATACAATCATGGCAGTGGGTAGGTTCATCCAGAAAAAGCTTGTAGAATGAGGAGAGAAAAGGCACAATATTGGGTGTGATGAAAAATTCCAGTGTGGTTTGCAGTTTACATTCTAAAAGGGGAACGTAATAAGGGGTGTGATAGAGAGGGCTGGTCACCATCCTGTAACAGTGATTCTCCCACCTGTCAGTGGCATTATTTTGCTTCCTAGGGAAAATTTTGTTAAGCTCTTTGAATGAACGTACCTTTCTGACTTTACAAAATAAAAAGAAGTCGAGAAAGTTTTAAGTAGCAATAAAAGAAGAGGTGTCTTGGATCACCAGCTTTTCAGTTTCATTTGTTCATTAATTTTTTTGAGTCAGGGTCTCACTCTGTCCCCCAAGCTGGGGTTCAGTGGCACAATTTTGGCTCACTGCAGCCTCAACTCCTGGGCTAAAGCAATCCTCCAGCCTCAGCCTTTCGAGTAACTGGAACTACAGGTGTGCACCACCACATTTAGCTAATTTTAAATTTTATTTTAGAGACGAGAGCTTGCTGTGTTGCCCAGGCTGGTCTTGAACTCCTGGGCTCAAGCAATCCTCCCACCTCACCCTCCAAAAGTGCTGGGATTACAGGCATGAGCCACTGAACCTGTTCTACCAGCTTTTCGATTCCAATATGATACTTTAAAAGCTGTCAAGTAGTCATTAGGTAGCCAAATTGGTAGTTGACCACCAGCCAGATACAACTCTATTTTAAATCTAATTCATTTGTTTGCTTTTTTTACTACATCTCTAAAGAAAAGGTTCTAACCTTCATCTTAGTTTTCCATTTCAACAAAATGTAATACAAATTTGGGGGTAGGTATTAAGAAAGAGTAACTGTATATTCCATTAAATATTACAGTGTTTTCAAAATTAATGCATTCACTCATATGTTTAACATACCTTTATTAACAAGATACTGCCCTTGCCTTCTAGTAAACTATAATTCAGCTGGGGAGAGAGGCCAGTCTTTAATGGTCTAAAATGGTCATGAGTAGTTTTTGTTGTTTTTGCTGCTGTGGTTTTTGTGTGTGTGTGTGGTTTTTTGTTTGTTTGTTTGTTTGTTTTGAGTCGGAGTCTCACTGTTATGCCCAGGCTGGAGTGCAGTGGCACGCTCATGGCCACCACAGTCTCAACCTGCTGGGCTCAGGTGATCCTTCCATCTTAGCCTTCCACATAGCTGGAACTACAGGCATGTACCACCAAACTCAGCTAATTTTTGGATTTATTATAGATACGAGGTCTTGCCATGTTGTCCAGGCTGGTCTCAAACCCCTGGCTCAGCCAATCCTCTCACCTCTGCCTCCCAAAGTGCTGTGATTACAGGTGTGAACCACTGCACCCAGCTATGAGTAATTTCAATGAGAAGCCAGAGCAGAGGAAGAGGGTGAAGATGGAGACTAACCCTTGAGAAGAGGTGAGAGGCTGTGATGCAGAGTACAAGGGAAAAGATTCACTATGAAAAGGGGACATGACTCTTCAAGAATAACAGGCAGAGGAGAGGAAAGATTGCATGCAAATGAAGTTTAATGACAAGACAATTGAGGAAATTTGTGTTTAATGGCTTCTGTTATTTCTCCTGTGAAATAAATATTCTTCTGATAATTGAGGGTAAAGTTCAAAAAGCAAAGATATTTAGAACAAGATTATGTCCCAAACACAAAGATGTCTACATCATGACATCTACAACATGACAGAACAAAATTATTGGAGATGGAAAGTCAATTGTGAGTACTTAGAGGAAAGGAGCAGATCAATGCAACATGATCCAGGCATGCAGCTTGCTGATGGAGGGTTTGATGGGACATGAGGATGAAACCAGAAAATATTGAGGAGTAGAGTTCGTACTTACATATCTGTTGTTTCAGTTAGACATCCAACAGGTACTTTAAATTATAAATAAGTGTATTTGTATTTTGAGTTCCTGAACGGCACATATTTTATTATTTTTATTGACAGAAGACTAAGGCAGTGCTCTTTAAACTAGCTTACACATTGGAATCACCTACGACAGTAGTAATCTATTACTGTAACAAATTATCACAAAACTTAGTAGCTTAAAACAATGAGCACTAGCCGGGCTCAGTGGCTCAGCCTGTAATCCCACGCCTTTGGGAGGCTGAGGTGAGTGCATTGCCTGAGCCTGTGGGTTCAAGATCCGCCTGGGCAACTTGGCGAGACCTCATCTCTACAGTAAATCAAAAAATTAGCCGGGCAAGGTAGCTCACGCCTGTAGTTCCAGCTATTTGGAAGGCTGAGGCGGAAGAATCGCCGGAGCCCAGCAGGTCAAGGCTGCTGCGGTGGCCGGGAGCGTGCCACTGCACTCCAGTCTGGGCGACAGAGTGAGACTCCAACTCAACAAAACAAAACATTTTTTACATCTTTATTTTCTTTTATTCACATCAAAATTCAAGGGATTACTATAATTAGAATGTCCTATAATTATTTCTCTGGTTAACCCCATATTACAATTCAGAATACGACAAATTAAGAATAATTATATAGCACCCCAAAATTAAATTGCAATTTTTATTGGAAAATATAGTTTATATAAAAAGTAAGCTAGAGAGAGAGAGAGAGAGAGAGAGAGGAAAGGGGATTTGTTAGGGGAATTGGCTCATGTGATTATGGAGACTGAGAAGTCTCAAGACCTGCAGTCAGCAAGCTGGAGATCCAGGAAAACCAATGGTGTAGGTCCAGTTCAAATCTGAAGCTTTACGTACAGAAGAGTTGGTGGTATCAGTTCCAGTCCAAAAGTTGACAGGCTTAAGACACAAGAAGGCCAATATTTTAGCTCAAGTTCTAAGGCAGGAAAAGACCAATGTTTAAGTTCAAGCAGTCAGGCAGAAAAAGTTCCCTCTTAAACTTTTTGTTTTTCAGGTCTTCAGGTGATCCAGATGTGGTGCACCCATACTGAGAGGGCAATCAGCTTTACTCAGTCTACCAATTCAAATAATACTCTCACAAGCACACCCAGAATAATGTTTGACCGAATTATCTGACCTAGTCAAGTTTAAGCAAAAAACTATCACTAAGCCTCAGTTCCTTGCTGGCTGTTGGTAGGAGATATCAGGTCTTCACAATGTGGGACTCTCCCTAGGGCTGCTTAAGTGTCCTCATGGTGTGATGACTGGGCTCCCCCAAAGCATGTGACCCAAAAAAATAAAGCTAAAGGACAGCTCAATGTCTACATGATCTGGTTTTGGAAACCACATAGTCACTACCACCATACTCTCTTGTTAGAAAAAAGTCACTAAGTTCGGCCTACTCGCAAGGAAAAGGAAATTAAGTTCCACCTCTTGTAGAATGGAGTATCAAAGAATTTGTGGATATATTTTAAAGCCATGGCATCTAGAGAGCTTTAACAGATACTGGTACTGCTGGAGACTGTGGCTCACGCCTATAATCCCAGCACTTTGGGAGGTGGAGGCGAGAGGATTGCCTGAGTCTGGGGGTTCGAGACCAGCCTGGGCAACTTGGCGAGACTTCATCTCTACAATAGCTCAAAACTGAGCTAGGCATGGTGGTGTACACCTGTGGTTCCAGCTACTTGGAAGGCTGAGATGAAAGGATCCCCTGAGCCCAGCAGGTCGAGGCTGCGATGACTGTGAGCATGCCACTGCACTCCAGCCTGAACTAACACACATAGCCCTTCTGATTTAGTTAGTGTGATAGTTATTGCTGGGCATGGTGGCTCACTCCTGTAATCCCAGCACTTTGGGAGGCCAAGGTGAGAGGTTTGCCTGAGTCCAGGGTTTCGAGATCAGCCTGGGCAATATGGCGAGACCTCATCTCTACAATAAATCAAAACTTAACTGGACGTGGTGGCACACGCCTGTGGTTCCAGCTACTTGGAAGGCTGAGAGAGGATTGCCTGAGCCCAGCAGGTCGAGGCTGCAGTAGCCATGAGCATGCCACTGCACTTCAGCCTGGGTTACCATAGATAGCCCTTCTGATTTAATTAGTGTGGTAGTTATAAAAAGCTCCTTGGATACTTTTAATGGGTAGCCAAGGGTTCCCTCTATCATATCTACCCACTCTTGTGTCTCATATTACTGTAAGACTGTAGCAAGCTAGCATACAATCATGCAATTTGGTGTGTAAACTTCCTCTGATAAAAAAAATTTCATTAAAGAAATTTGAAAATTGTAAAATGCTTTTTCTTAATGCAAAAAATAAGAAGTAATGTTTACATAGAGGTATGATACCCAAAAGGAGAGTATTTAATACCTTGCATTTTCAAGTAAAGTAAGGATATAAAACAAAACAAAGATATAAGGCTTCTGGCTAGTATGAAGTTTAAAAATTGTAAATAAGTAAAGAATATTTTGAGCCTGTAAAGGATCAGATACTTATGGATAATTCATGACAGAATGTGACCAAGTCTGACTTTAGGGGTTTGTTTGTTTGTTTGTTTTTCTTAACTTGGCTAGGTTACAGTAGCCAGTTATTTAATTAAACACCAATTTAGATGTTGCTATGAAGGTATTTTGTAGCTGTGATTAAATTTACAGTCATTTGACTTTAAATAGATTATCCTCAATAATGTGGTTGGGCCTCATCTAATCAGCTAAAGGCCTTAAGAGCAAAAACTGAGGTTTCCCAGAAAAGAAAGAAAGGAATTGTCTCAAGACTGTAACATCAACTCCTGCCTGAGTTTCCAGTCTGTCAACCTGCCATACAAATTTGACTTGCCACAGTCCCCACAAACATGTGAGCCAATTTCTCAAAATACATCTCTAAAAATATATGGATATAGATATAGATACAGATGTTTGTGTATCCTATTGGTTCTGTTTCTCTGGAAAAGCCTGACTGATACAGATCTTAGTATTGGGAAGTGGGGTGCTGCTGTAACAAATACCTAAAAATGTAGACATGGCTATGGACTTGGTCACAAGTAGAGGCTGAAAGAATTATGTGGAGCTTGATTTTAAAAGCTTAGACTGCCTTGAAAAGATGGTTGATAATAATATGGACATTAAAGGTGATCTGGTGAGAGCTCAGATGGAAGTGAGGGCCACAGTAGAGAAAATGTCTGTCAAATCAGAATACATATATCATCATGAACAATAAAAATATAAATGTTTTTTGAGTTGGAATCTCACTGTGTCACCCAGGCTGGAGTGCAGTGGCATGCTCACGGCCACTGCAGCCTCAATCCTTCTGCCTCAGCCTTCTAAGTAGCTGGAATTACACCACCATGCCTGGCTAATATTTTGATTTATTGTAGAAATGAGGTCTCACCAAGTTGCCCAGGCTGGTCTCAAACTCCTGGGCTCAGGCAGTCCTCTTGCTTCTGCCTCCTAAAGTGGTGGAATTACAGGCGTGAGCCACTGCGCACAGCTAAATGTGAATGTTAAATATGCTTCTGGTAAGGCCTCAGACAGAAATGAAGAAAATGTTGTTGGACACTGGAGGAAAGGCAATCCTTGTCATAAAGTGGCAGGGAACTTGGTGTGTTATGTCCTAGTGTTTTGTGGGAAGTAGAACTTGTAAGTGAAGAACTTGAATATCTACTGAGAAGATTTCCAAACAAAGTGTAGAAGGTGTTGCCTAGTTTCTCCTTGCTGCTAGAGGAAAGAGATGAATTGAGGAAAGAACTGTTATGCAAAAAGGAACCAGCACTTGGTAATTTGGAAAATTCTGAGTCTATCCAGATAACAGCAAAACATAAGAGAGTGTGCTCTGGAGAGAAAGAGCACCAAGGGTGTGGCTGGACAACCATTTGTTAAAGAGATTGGGCATGAGATTTATGGATCCACTCAACAATCTCAGCAGCAATCAGGAATAGTGATGGGGTTAGTGAAGTATCTGTAGAGAACTCTCATGTCTAATGGCTCAGACCTCTGTGAGTTTCATTCAAGACTGACAATTTGCTGAGAATTTTATACCAGCAAAAACACTAGCAGCCTAGACTGAGAGGGATGGAGAGAGATGGAGAGAAGAAGCAACACACAGAGACAAGGTCATGTGAAGACAGAGGCAGAGGTTGAAGTGATGCATCTACAAGCCAAGAAAAGCCAAAGATTGCCAGCAGTCAACACAAGTTAAGAAGCGACAAGGGAAAATCTTCCTCCTCTAGTGCTTTCAGAGAGAGAAAGGCCTTGCCAATACCTTGATTTCAGACTACTAGCTTCCAGAAACGTGAGAGAATGAATTTCTATTGTTTTAAACCACCCAATTTTTAGTACTTTGCTATAGCAGTCCTAGGAAATGAATACAGCAAGAATCAAAAATAGATACTGACTAGTTGAAGTTTTCTGTTGTATTGAACCTACATGTATTCTGTACCTGCTTGGGGAACAGCAGATAAACATTTTAATACACATTAGACTAAATTAAATAAATAATTTAATCAATTAAGTGATTTCATCTAAAACTTGATTTAAGACATTTTGAAAGTATAGTACTTGTCATTTTGACCTGTTTGCATCTTCCTTGATCTCTACTTTCTTCATTTCCCTTCTGGCATGACTGCAAAAATACCAGAAAATGTTTTTGCATGTGAAATCCAATGGAATAAACAGCAGTGTTCTTTTGACAAACATCACTGCTCATTAGTAAGTTATTTAAATTCTGCATGGGCTTTGTTTACATGCTGAGCTGCTAATTGTCAGTCATTTTCGATATGCACAGTGAATGGCCACAGTAGAGGAAATTACCATAGCAGAAGCGCCACATTGATTAGACTGACCCTGGGTGTAGCTACTGGAAGCCTTCTCAAATGGTAGTACCACAGCACAGGTTTCCAAATCTCTGTGACCTAAGGAACTGGGCCCTAACAGTCATCAGCGGTTCCACCTGGAAGAGTCAGGATTGGGTTACATGGCACTCTTCTTTCAGCTCCTTAAAATGCAAAGCATTCTATTCATCAGCTTGATACTGATGCCACCAACCATTAATCACTCTCTCCCACAAACAGTTGTTTCTTGTTAGGGCCTTTGGAAATGTGGCCCGTCTTCAGCCACCATACAATCATATATCTGAGTGAAAGGGAGGCAGCTTAGGCAACAGGTTTCCTCAAATTATAGGACATTACCCATTGATGAGTTGCAAAATCACTTAGTGAGTTATAAACAGAATTTTTAAAAATACAATAGGATAGATTAAATAGAAAATATCAGAATGCCTGCCATGTAGTAAAGTATTTCATAAACTTTTTTCCATTTGTTTGTTTTGGTGTGTGTGGGGGCGGGGAGAAGAGAGAGAGAATTGGGTCATGACAAAACTGTATATCCTTCTGGGGATTATGTTTTTTAAAGTTTGAAAAACATAGCTCTAGGGCATGATCAAAATTACCAAATTCCCTTCAGTTTACTAATGACCACTGGCCTCTTTCACAGTTAATGTGGCCACCCTTCTACTTCTTTTTATTAACATCATTTCTACAGACTAACAGCACTGATGACTGCTAGAAACAATGAATTCCAAAGACTACCCAGAAAACAAAAGAAAAGGGCAAAATGGACAACAAGAAGAGTTCTGTGACTTAGTCTCCTTCAAGAGCCTTGTGATTTCCTTGAAACCTTGGGACTGTGGTCACATGATTTCTCTTCCTTCCTTTGTTGTGGCAAGTTTAGAGGCTACAGATCAAAGATAAATGTATTATGGTTTCTCCTTAAGGTGCTCCCAGACTGATAGCAAAGACAGGACATTTATGATAATATCAATGTTGTAATGTGCTGGTGAGGGTGGGGTTAAGGAAAACAGGGTAGACTGCTACCAAGGATAAGATGTTCTTAAAAGATAACTGAGAGTTTGCCAGTCAGACAAGGGGAAGAAGGTCACTACAGGCAAAGAGAAAGGTATATGCAGGGTACATGAAATGAACAGCAAGTCCATGCCACTGGGTATATTATAAGTTGGCATGGCATCATATGATGCAGCTAAACTGTTGGGTCACACAGCATGCTGGCAAAACCATGGGTAATGAAGACAGAGACCAGATCATAGAGAAAAAGCCTTGGAAGTTATACTAAAGAGTTCAGACATTATCCTGTAATCATGGGAAACCACTGAGGGGTCTAAAGTTGTAATAAAGCAATCAGAATTGCAATATAGAAGGGTCATTTTGTAAGGAGAGTCAAGTCAATTGCTGGAAGCAGGAGTGGTAAGCTGTTTGGAGGCAGGAAAATTCAAGTGGACACTATTACCACAGATCAGGTAAGACATGGTGGGAAACCAAAGTGTTGTTAAGGCAGAGGAAGGACTGGAAACAAAAGATTTTGAAGAGTTGAAATCAAGACAATGTGAAAACTGGTGAAGAAGTCAAAGTCTTGGATAACTCTCATGCTTCCTGATTGGGTGGTTGGGTGGGCAGTGGACAGGAATGTGGGAGAAGAAGCAACACATGAGGACAGATGAGTTCAGTTTGGGCCAGATTGAATTAATGTGCCTGTAGGACATCCAGGTGAATTAGGATGTTAGACAATTGAATCTGGCATCCCTTTTCTTTTATTCTCTAAGCCAAAGTGCAATCAAACAACCCAAGAAATGTGCAGGCTTTCAGTCAATAATTCTTTCCTTTAAAGTCATCAGGCAATGGTTTCTACTATGTTCCTTTGAAATGTATTTCAGAAGGAAAGAAGTGTCAGTATGCATGGAATACAAGAAATTCCGAAAAAATTAGGGCACAGATGTTGGTATCTTCAGATCTTAGGTATTGCTGAGACTTGAATAAATTCTTGTCATTCCAGTATATGACATCCGAGCTTCATTATGAAAGCCAAGATGTTTCCATGGGTGGAGAAGAATTAGCCAGGTCATGCTGTGGTCCTGATCTCACAAATTTGTCTTTGACTCAAAAAAATCTGACAAATTTGTACATATAAAAAGGACTTGGTTGTGAACAAATCAGGTTCAAGATCTCCCACAGGGAGTGATTTTTATTCTTAGGGACAAGATGTGCAGATCACCCAGGGATTTCAAGACCTGTCTGTTGATTAGCCACAGGCATGTACTGTGCTGGGGCGATGCAGAGATGCTACTTGGGTTTCAGCCATAAACTTGGCGCCAGCAAATACTATTGCGGAACAAAGCTCCAGTTTAACCTATTGTCTTAAAAAAACCTCAGAAATTCATCTTACCACTCAATATTTTTAAATGATCATCATGTGTTTCTTCACCAATGAAGAAATTACATTTTGAAATGCCTTTCTGAAGAAAATTACCTAATAATAACTCTTTGGGTGTATGTGTGTGTGTGTGTGTGTTTGTGTGTGTGTGTGTTTGTGTGTGTGTGGGTGGGTGGGTGTGCATGTGTGTGTTTTGGTGGGGAAGGGTGGTATCAGGAAGGAGAAGAAACTCCTACTCCGTTTTTGTTGTAGTTGTTGTTGTTTTGGTGGGGGGAAGGAGCATCACATAGACATTAGGAAAGTTAAAATAAGTAAAATTAAAGTGACAGAAGTGAACATTTACCATGCTTTCTGGCTTCAAATACCATGCTTATTTTCCACCCATGGCATACAGAGATAACAAAGATATAGTTTTGCTGATGTAGATTAGATTTCATCCTTTTTTCCAAATTTATTACTCATCTTGATCTCTTCACAGATTGTTAAAGAAGAACTAACCTACCTCTGCCAATTATGATGGGGTGCCTTGTACAAAGTAGAGCAAACTCTAAAGGTTGGGGTCTATTTCTCAGCTCCACATCACTTAACTGAATTAAGAAACCAACGACTGTAGTTTGGCAAAATGATCTAGAGTTATGTTTCCCTAATCTACATACCAGTCCTTATAGCACCCAATCTCCAATCCCAACTTTTCAGTGGCGTTTGGATATGTCCCCTGTATTTCACTCTGTCCCTTCAAACTCCACATGCTTCAACTGTTTCCTCTTTCTCACCCTATTAGCCACCATCACTTCTACCTTTAGTTTCTGAGACCACCATTCCTGAATTTTCCTGTCCCCAAAAAGCAGATGCATGGGTTTCATGCGTAGGCCACATGGTTCACTCCTAAACACCGATATTTTACTTCTTCTTTTTTTTTTTTTTTTTGAGTCAGAGTCTCACTCGATCGCCCAGACTGAAGTGCAGTGGCCGCTCCCGGCCACCGCAGCCTCGCCTGCTTGGCTCCAGCGATCCTTCCGCCTCAGCCTTCCGAGTACCGGAATTACAGGCATGCACTACTACGCCTGGCTGATTTTTTTGATTTATTGTAGAGATGAGGTCTCGCTGCCCAGGTGGGGCTCAAACCCGCGGGCTCAGGCAATCCACTCACCTCAGCCTCCCAAAGGCGCGGGATTACAGGCTGAGCCACCAAGCCCGGCTATTATTTTACTTCTTGATTCGCGTTCATGCTTTAGGGATATCATGATCTTCAAGAGCATTCAAAACCAAATGTTAAATCTGTGAGTGCTAGGGTCTGATGGTCCACAGCTGGCTACCCAACATCTTTAAGACAATGTCTCATTGGCATCTCAAACTAACCACAGGCATAACTGAATCCACAGTCCCCTCCACCTCTGCCCCAAACTGCTGCTGGTGCTTCCCTATCTCAGAGAATGCACCATCACCCCCCTAAACTGCTCAAACTGGCTTCATCCTCTCACTGACTTATCCATTCATCCAGATGCCAAGTCCCATCAATCCCACCTTCTCAATAGCTCTCAAATCCATTTTCCTCCATCACCCCTGCCCTGCCTCAGCACAGGCATTTTGTATTTCCTTTTGGACTAAAAGTCTTATAACTATTCTCCCAACACCACTCTTATGCTCTGACTGTGGCCAGAGTGATCTTTCTAGAGTGCAATTTTGTGCATGGTAGTCTGCATCTTTACATCTTACAATAATTTTTTTCTGCCCATATGACACTTCCCAAGGTCCTCATTTCTGACCATTTCAATCTCATTCACTACAGCTCAACATCATTCCTGTACTCTCACAAACTATTCCTCCGGCCCACAAAGCTGTCTATTCCTTTTTATCCTTCTCAAATCCCTTGATACTTTATATTGCTTCCTCTTTATTCCAAAACTTGATGAGTAGGAGTACCATGTCATACCATGTGATTGTATTAAAGAAAATGCTAATCTGAAAGCATTTGTTTCCAAAAAGTATCCACTAAAAGTAAACTGAGTTAAAGATTGGGTTAGGCAAATTGCAGTACATACTAGAGTAAGGGAAATTGTGAGCTTCAAAGGCATAGTGAGAAGAGAGTTTGCTAGAAAGGCAGTGAGGGTCCTGAGAAAGGAGAGAAGGGGATATGTGAGGAGAGTGTGAAAATGAAAGAGAACCTAATACTGTGGTGAGATGCTGTGGCCTGAGAAGAAAGATATCCATTGAGAAATTCTGAATGATGGGAATGGCTAAAGATTTTGGAAAACTGGAGCGCCTGTGATTCAATTCTACACAACTTATCTTGACTGTTCGAAGTTGCGAAATTCCGCTATTACTCCTAAACCTTCCATGAAAATCTGTTACAATGGCCCTTTGTGTTGGTGCAGAGCAGTGGTTCAAGCCAGAGGCAACAAAGGCATAGGGAAACCACTGCTGGTGTGGAGAGAAGACAGCAGCTGTCATCATCCAGGGGGGTGACAGAGAAACGAGCCACAGTGTGGAATGATTATGAAAAAGTCAGATACACAGAGCTAACCAGATATCTTGGCCAGTGTGTTAGATTTTTCTGCCACCTGAGGAGTTGTGTCTCAGGGCAGCTTATTTGACATCAGAGAAAAAAGAGACTCAATTCATATAAGACTAAGACAATTAGGGGTTTCCAGGCAGCTGACTATTAGGTTATAGTCACAGCCCATACAAGCAAGTTGTAGAATTGCTATGAAGTAAATAAATACTCTTGAATAAGTGAATATATAATAATAAATGTGTAAAATATAAATTAAAATGGATATACTTATAGAAGGGGGTTTGTACACTCCTAGTAGATTACAGATCAGAAATAACTTTACAATATTATTGATGATAATTTAAAAGACTGGCCTTTATTTTCCATATCCTTAATTTATCAAAAAAAAGATATATTGTTTCCAATGGGTTAGAGAAATAATGATATGGTTTTGATTCAAATTAGGGAGAAAGAGAGAGAAGTATATGGAAGAGAAGAGAGAAAGGTTGATTATCATCGTCCTAGAATTTTCACAGTTTATAAACTAGAAATTCATGAAACTAAATCAAATTTCCATTATATCTTACATAATAGAATTTATATAATAGGCAGGTAAAAGTCATCAAGCATGAGCTGTCACAATTCAGGACATATTTTAATGCCAACAGAAATCATTACGGACATAAAGTTTATTTCCAAAGCCTAAAAAAATAATATTCCTTCACACACAGCCTCAATAGCTGTATGTGAGAACATTTGGTAAACACTGTAGAGTCCCCAGAGTTTTATAGAGTCTAACATATCTCTAGGTCCTTTAAGCTAATCATAATTTAAGAAAGCAGTGTGAATGAATATGTATATGAAATAACGCATCTTGATTCCCAAAGCAGAAGCAACATTCTAGAAATCTTAGGGTTCAAGAATTCCAGAATAGTTTCTAATTAACTTTGATGTATTAGTCAGGATAAATTAGGATATATTACAGTAATAACCCCAAACTTCTCAATGATGTAGCACAATAAGATTATTTCTTACTCAAACAAATTCTTTAACAGATTTGGGAAACTGCTTAGGTTTTATGGTTTCTCTGCATCAACACACATTGCATCACAAGCTGGTTTTTAAAAACATTCATCTGCAACTCACATTGCAGTCATGCTGACTATACCTAACTTCAAGAAAGCAAGCATACTAAAAGAAAAATTCATTTTGAGGCTAGCTATAGTAGCTCATACCTATAATCCCAGTACTTTGGGAGGCCAAGGTGGGAGGAATTGCTTGAG
Source organism: Carlito syrichta (assembly GCF_000164805.1). Classification (NCBI taxonomy): domain Eukaryota; kingdom Metazoa; phylum Chordata; class Mammalia; order Primates; family Tarsiidae; genus Carlito; species Carlito syrichta. Next base: position 108,248 of record NW_007249181.1, read on the forward strand.
CCCAGGAGTTCAAGACCAGACTGGGAAACATTGCAAAACCTCATCACTACAAAAAATAAAAATAAAAATAAATAGCTGGGCATGGTGGCATGCACCTGTAGTCCCATCTACTAGGGAGGCCGAGGGGGAAGGATCATCTGAGGCCAGGAGGTCGAGGCTGCCATGATCTTGCCATTGCACTCCAGCCTGGGTAACAGAGTGAGACTCCAACTCAAAAAGAAAGGAAGGAAGGAAGGCGGGGAGGAAGGGAAGGGAGGAGGGAGGGAAAATTCATTTTGAGTTGATTTTTGCATATGATGTGAGATAAGTGTCCAATTTCACTCTCCTACTTGGATATATTCCATTTTCCCAATACCATTTATTGAAGTTATTCTTTCTCTGTTATGTGTTCTTGGCAGTTTTATGCATTATATATTTCAAAATTGATACATGAGTAGATTTTAAATGCTTTCACCACAAAAAATGATAAACATGTGAGTATAGATTTGTTAATTAGCCTAACTTAATCATTCCACATTGTAAAGAACATCAAAATATTACATTGTGCTTCATAAATGTATACAATGTTACTTGTCAATTAAAATAAAATTTTAAAAGATAATTGAACAAACAAAATGTACAAATACCAAAAAATTATTAAAAAAAAACTAAAAAACTAAAAAACTAAAAAACATTGATGAAAGAAATTGTAGATGGCACAAACAAATGGATAAACACCTCATGCTCATGGATTGGAAGACAATATTGTTAAGATGACCATACTTCCCAAAGCAATCTACAGATTCAATGCAATTCCTATCAAAATACTAACATCATTTTTCACAGAATTAGAAAAAAAGTCATATGAAAACAAAAAAGAACCCAAATAAAGCAATTCTGAGCAAAAATAAAAAGCTGGAGGCATCACATTACCTGACTTCAAATTATATTACAAGGCTATGGTAACCAAAACAGCATGATACCAGTATAAAAATAGACACATCTTTATCTTATTTTATTATTTGTTTTAGAGACAGGGTCTTGCCCAGGCTGGAGTGCAGTGGTAGGATCATGGCTCACTGCAGCATGGAGCTCCTATGTTCAAGCAAACCTTCCACCTCAGCTCCCAAGTATCTAAAACTACAGGCATGTGCCCAGTTTTTTGTTTGTTTGTTTGTTTGTTTTTACTTTTTGTAGAGATGAGATCTTGCTATGTTGTCCAGGCTGATCTGGAACTCATGGTCTCAAGCAATCCTCCCACCTTAGCCTCCCAAAGCTCTGAGATTGCAGATGCGAGCCACCACGGCTGGCTTATAATGGACAGATTGATCAATGGAATAGAATAGAAAATCCAAAAATAAAGCACATACCTATAGCCAACTGATCTTTAACAAAGTTGACTAAAACATACACAGGGGAAAGAACCTGTATTCAATAAATGGTGCTGGGAAAATTGTATTGTCATATACAGAAGAATGAAACTGGATCCCTACCTCTTACCATATACAAAAATGAACTCAAGACGGATTAAAAACTTATTTGTAAGACCTGAAACTAGAAGAAAATCTAGGAAAAACTCTTTTGGACATTGGTCTAGACAAAGAATTAATGACTAAGGCCTCAAAATCAATTGCAACAAAAACAAAATTAGACAATTAAACTAAAAAACTTTTACATAGCAAAAGAAACAATCAACAAAGTGAACAGATAACCTGCAGAATGGTAGAAAATATTTGCAAACTATACATCCAACAAAGGACTAATATCCAGAATCTACAGGGGACAATGCAATAACCCCCTGCCCCAAATAACCCCATTAAAAAAGTGGGTAAAGACATGAACAGACATTTTTCAAAAGAAGATGTATAAATGGTCAATAAGCATGTGAAAAAAACCTCAACATCACTAATCATCAAATAAACACAAATTAAAACTATGAGATGTCATAGTACACCATTCATAATGGTTACTATTAAAAAGTAAAAAAAATATTGACAAGGATGTGAGAAAAGGGAATGCTTACACAAGGGGATACCCCTCCCCACAAAAACGGAATTATTTTCTGGAGGGCAGGCCCCTTGTAGTACAGGCTTCCCCTGCTTTGTAAGTGTTCTAGGAATCCAGTGTAACAGCTAGTGTTGTGAGAGGCTGCATTTGGCTTCAGTTAATTTTTAATTTTAATTTTTTTTATTTTTTGAGATTGTTTCAACGCATTTGCCCATTTCATGATGGGTGGGTTTATGAGCACAATTGCCCACACTGAGCTGAGTGTTCAGCAGTTTTTGACTAAAAACGGCATGACCCCCATGCCCCACCCTCCCTATTTACCTGATCTCGCCACAAGCAACTTTTTTATGTTTCCCTGGACGAAAAAAGTCCTCCAAGGGAAACATTTTGCCAATGTGGAAGAGGTGAAACAAAAGACGACAGAAGCACTAAAAGGCATGAGCATAAAAATTGGTGAATTAAAAAACTGTTTTGAAAAATCATGAATTTCGCTGCAACCTGGATGGAACTAGAGTCTATAATACTGAGTGACCTCTCACGAAAACAAAAATCCGAATATCACATGTTCTCACTCATATAATGGACCTTGAACATCCAATGCAATACTATAAGAAAATGACTGATGGTACTGGGAAACTATGGGGGGAGGGGGATGTAGCAAATATCTGTCGGGGGATGGGAAAACACTTCTTATCTACAGGGTGCCTGAATGAAACGTCATTGTACACCTAACCCTTAACTGTACCCCACAAAACCATAATAAAAAATACTGATTAATAAAAAAAAAAAAACTGTTTTGAGCAGTGGAAAAAGCATCTCAATAGGTGTATTGCATCTAATGGAGAGTACTTTGAAGGTGACTGAAGTTTAAACATGCAATAATAAAAACACTATTTTAATAAATAAATTCTGAGGTTTTTTGAGTTCTCCCCCTTTTACACTGTTAGTGGAAGTGTAAATTAGTACAACCTTTATGGGAAACAGTATGGAGATTTTTTAAATAACTAAAAAAAGAACTACTGTTTAATCCAGCAATTCCACTACTGAGTATATACCCAAAGGAAAATAAATCATTATATCAAAAGACACCAGCACTCATATGTTTATTGCAGTATTATTCACAATAGCAAAGATATGAAATGAACCTGTGTCCATCAATGGATGATTGGATAAAGAAAATGTTATATATACACATATACCATGGAATGCTACTCAGCCATAAAAAAGAATTAAATCATGTTTTTTGCAACAACATGGATGAAAATGGGAGCCATTATCTTAAGTGAAATATGTCAGAAACAGAAAATCAAATACTGCATGTTCTCCTGGGAGCTAAATGTTGTGTACACATGTACATACAGCATGGAATAATAGACATTGGAGACTTAGAAGGGTAGGAGGGTGGAAGAGAGACAAGGGATGAGAAATTACTTAATAACTACAATGCATACTATTAGGGTGATGGTTACACTAAACGTCCATACTTCACTGCTACCCAATATATCCATGTATCAAAACTGTACTTGTACTCTCTAAATTCATATAAATAAAAAAGAGAATTGAACAAATAAAATGTCTAAATATAAAATAAAATAATTAAAAGAGGACCAGAAATGTTGGCAAATATTAGTAATATCTACCACAGATACATAGCAAATTTTTAGATTTTACTTGTATTCCTGTAGGAAAAATAAAAATAAAATATTTCCAGGTATTTTCAAGTATCAGAAGGCTTTTTTTTTCTCACCTTTTCCCCACTTGTTCCTTGCTTCAGTCTATTGTGACTAAGAAGAAAAAGTAGACTTCAAATACATTATTATTATTATTATCATTATTATTATTATTATTTTGAGTCAGAGTCTCATTCTGTTGCCCAGGCTGGAGTGCAGCGGCACGCTCATCACCATTGCAGCCTCTATCTGCTGGGCTCAGACATCCTTCTGCCTCAGCCTTCCAAATAAGCCAGAACTACAGGCACGCAGGCTAATTTTTTAATGTATTGTAGAGACAAGGTCTCACCAAGTTGCCCAGACTGGTCTTGAACCCGTGGGCTCAGGCAATCCTCTTGCCTCAGCCTCCCAAAGTGCTGGGATTACAGGCTTGAGCCACCGCGCTCAGCCCTCAAATACATTATTTACCCAACCTACGTCACTGGTGAAAGACTAAGAGTTTTCTGCTATCTATAGGATGGTTTTTCAACCTCAACATTATTGACATTTGGGGCTGGATCATTCTTGAGTGCTTTCCTGCACATTGCAGGATGTGTTAGTAGCATCTCTGGCCTCTACCCACCAGATGCCAGCAGCACCTCTCACTCCAGTTGTGACAACAAAAAGTGTCTCCAGACTGTCAAGTGCTCCCGGCAGAGTGAAGAGATGTAGTATTTGTATCCTTTGGCCACTAGAGGAATTTGAGAAGTGTGTAGACGATGCAACACATCAAATGAGCCAATATTGTGGTCGGATAGAAATAGACCAATGATGAAACACTCTGGCCGGGCTTGGTGGCTCAGCCTGTAAACCCAGCACTTTGGGAGGCCGAGGCGAGTGAATTGCCTGAGTCCACAGGTTCAAGGCCAGCCTGGGCAACTTATCTCTACAATAAATAAAAAATGAGCCAGGCGTTGTAGCACACGCCTGTGGCTCTGGTTACTTGGAAGGCTGAGGTGGAAGGATTTCTGGAGCCTGGCAGGTCGACACTGGTGTGGCGATGTGTGTGCCACTGCACTCCAGTCTGGGCGACGGAGAGAGACGCCAACTCAAAAAAAAAAAAAAATGATGAAACACTTTCTCCCGAATCTACCACTTACTTCCCTTGTGACTTTGGGCAAGTTTCTAATCCTCTCTTTACCTTATCTATAAAATGGAGAAAATAATGTTACCTGGTTCACAAGCTTATTGTAAGAATTACATAAGACACTAAATAACCCATTCTTTTATCTCTGTTTGGGCAAACTACTTCTATTACACACCCAGTTCCTATATATACACAGGAAGTCTATTTCTGAATTATCTGTTCTGTTCTATTTGTCTCTTTGCACATTTCTGTGTTGATTAACAATTATTATTATTAGCCCCTACAATTTATAGATGACTTGTCTAGGATATTCAGCCATCAGGAAAGAGTCTGGAAACTGAGAAGTGAAAAAAAGGCCTGTAGAAGCCCTGTACTAAAGTTTAGATACATTTCTCATCTTAAAACTCCCTTTAGCTATTAAGATGGTTTATAAATTATTTTTTTCCTCAGTCCCTGCACCATCTTGTGCCTTTCACACAGACATAGACACCCAATAAATGCTTGCTGAGAAACTAAATAACTAATTTCAGACATAAGTCAAACAAGCTTATCATTACTGAGCTTCTCCACATTACCAAATAAATTCCAAATTAGGTGGGATAGGGACAGGGCAGGTATTGACACAATCAGGACTGTTGTCGGTAGTAAAAATTGACAAGTGACTGTCTGACATTAAAAGAGGAAATTAAAGGAAAAACTAAAACCCACATGCTCTGGAGAACAAGCAGCCATACATAGCAAAATAACCCCTTAGCTGCATGACACTGTCAGTGCATAATAATTGACATTCCTAATAATGACTGACATTTTTTAAAATGCTAATTTCCGTTCAGTATGTTCTATTTTTTAAAAAAAATCAGGGTAGTGTATAAGGCATTTGAGAAAGATTTCTATCATTGACTTACAAAATATGTGATTTGCAATGTATCTTGGGGATTACCTAATCTAATTGTTTTCTAGATGAAGAAAGTCAGTCCCAGAAAGATGAAGTACGCTTATCCAAGGTCAGGCACCAGAGAGGCAGAAATGGAGTAAAAAAGCCTTAGTTTACAGATTCTGTGGCAATTTCTTTTTCCTCTACTGAACATCTTCACAAACATAAATATATATTTTAAATTTATTAGGACTGCCACATTTAATATATGGCCACTCAATCGGGGTATACTTCGACCATTTGGAATTTTCCTTCACTGAGCTATTAATCAATTGGCCCTTAATGAGCCTTTGTATTGCTCAAAAACGTTTATACATGCTGGGTGTGCCAAAGGAGAGGAAAAGTGTGATGCTTGACTCAGGTGACTTAACTTTCTAGAAGGGAGGGTAAGATTTACACGTGAGAAGTCATAGTGATGCAAAGTGGTAGGGTGTGTGGTAATGCATCTGAATGCATGGCAACTAACTCCAGGTGCTCTGGGACTAGAGAGACAGAAAACTGCAACCCATGTCTGCTCCTCAAGAAAGGCACAGTGGTAAAGTTGGACCAGAGCATATGTAGGCTTTGGAAAAGAAAATGAGGCCCCAGATGTGAAGAGCAACATTAGAAAACCCTAGAAGGGGGTGGAATCCTGGAACATATTTTCCAAACCATTCATTTGAACAGATTTCTTAACAAGTATGAGTTATTTATGAAGATTTGGGGGTGGAAGGTGCTACCAAAAATATCAAAAATTGAGCCTTCCCTGGAAAATGTAAGTTGAAGGGATGAAAAAATAAGGAAAATGGCCCAACTGCTAGAGATATAATGCATGACACACATATAATTTTAAGTTTTCCAATAACCGTAATAAAAAAGCAAAGAGCAACAGATGAAATTCATCTTAATAATATAACTAACTCAATATTACTGAAATATTATTTTTTCAATATGCAAAATTTAGATATTTTTACATTATTTTACTTGTGCCAAGTCTTTGAAATCTAATGTGCATCTCACATTCAAGCATATCTTCATTTGGGCACTAAATTTTAATCAGAAATATTTTATCTGCATTTAGATACTGGAAAATATACAACTGAAAACATGTATTCACATACCCAAATTGTTCCCAACACACTTAAAAGTTTTCCAGTAATTGACACAAATACCAAAAGATTATTTCCCATTAATATTCATATTCACATTGATAAAATTGCTTTAGTTTTAAAATTTAAATGCCAATTATTAAAAATAATTAAAAGTTCAGTTCACCAAGCCCACTGGACACATTTCAAGGGTTCAATCATACATGTAGCAAGTGGCTATGCATTAGGCAGCTCAGGTCTAGAAGGTGGGTTTTAGGAGTGGAGCAGAGTTGCCCAGTGACATAAGGCCTTTGGAAAGCAGATCAAAAATGCCCAGAAGGAGACTCTGCATATGAGCTAATTCACAAAAATGGGACCACTGTATATTCCCCAGCACTCAGAGGAGAGTGTCAAGACAAAAACAGATCTAGGGAGATATAACTGCAACAGAACAGAAAAATTAAAAATCGAAAATAAAAGTCATAGAGACTAATGGACAATTAATTGCTGTAAATAAAATGTGAAGTGAGGAGGACTCAAACTGGAGGTGGGAAGGAGAAAGGAAGGGGAGCCAAGGATCTGAAAGGCAGTTGAATGGAAGACCTGACAAGAGTGAAGAAGAGATGGGATACAGATGGAATATAGAAGTGTTCTCAGCTGAAGATTTCAGAGAAATGGGTTTTTGTTTGCCTTTTGTTTAGATTTTTGTTTTTGTGTTTGTTTATTCTCTATTCACTTTTCCACATGTATTTTATAGAAAACATATATATAACCAAAGGAGCACCATCCTATGGAGATCTGTTTCAAGGATACCACTTGCCAAGGACACCCTCTTTAATATCTGCCTGAACAGGCAATCTATTACACAAGCAATTAAAGTTCTGCCATTTTGAATGTCAAAATATTTCTCAATTCCACTCATTTGCATTGCCACTACCTTGTTTGGGCCACATCTTTCATCTGGATTATTATGGCAGCCTCCTAATTCTGCCTGCTTCGTATTGCTCCACTTCAATCCATTCGCCAAACTGTAGTGAGTATTCTATCCAAATATAAATTAGATTATGTCACCTCCTTATTTAAAACAAGTCAGAGGTTTCCCATTGTTCTCCAAGTGAATCCCTTAACACAGTTTTACAAGATCTTCATGATCTGGCACCTCCTTACTTCTCTAAGCTTACATCTCACCATCATCTGATTCCCCCACCACTCAACAAACTCACCAGTCCTTTCCTAGTCCTATTCTCCTGACTGATTTTCCCTTTCTGAAAAACACTAATCTCTCTCTCCTTCTCTATCTCTATGTCTTTCTGTCTCTGTCTCTTCTTTCTCCTTTTCCTTCCCTTTCCCTCTGTCTCTCACTTCCCAGCCTTTCCCGCTTATTTCCCAGCCTGAAATAATTGCTCTATTCTCTGCTAGTATGCTTCCTACTTCTTTTTGTCTTTCTTGAAACCCATGTTATTGAAAAAGTCTTCAGTGGTCCCCAAGACTGGGTTAGAGTCATGTCATCATGTCTTATATACTCTAACAACTAATAAATTCCCATAATATTTTATTGCACTGTAATAACCATTATGTTGGTATCATAATTGTCCATGTTGTTTGTTCTGTTTTGTTGTTGTTGTTTGCCAACCAAAAGATAAGCTCATTAAGGAAAGGGACATTATAACAGTTTAACTGATAGAAGGCACAGAATAAAAATGTTAATTAAATGAATAAAATGTAGTAACATTTAATATCCACAATAACTCTGACCTACTGAATGCAGAGCAGTGGCAATAAATAGCCTTTGTTAGAGTACATATCCAATTAGACCCTAATTTTACCTTATTGAAGTTTAAAAAATTTTTTTATTTTAAAGATGTGGGGTACAATTCAAAATTAGGTATACAAATGTTCATTATGAAGGTACCCTTGTTGATGAGGTGTGCCCGGTTCCCCTGACAATTTCCCACTACTGCCAATCCCACCCCTCCCCCTCCCCTGGCAGTTTCTCAATACTGTCAACCCCTTTCTTAAAGTATTACTATAATTGTTCAAGGTCCACTTATGAGTGAGAACATATGATAGTTCTTTGTTTCTGTGATAGATCACTCAATCCATCCAAGTTGCTGTGAAGTCATAATTTTGTCCTTCTTTATGGCTGTGTAACATTCCATCACGTATATATACCACATTTTTTTATCCAGTCCTCTTTCGATGGGCAGCATGGTTGGTTCCACGTTTTTACTATTGTGAACAATGCGGCAATAAACATGTGTATACAGGTATCTTTTTCATAGAGTGATTTGATTTCCTCTGGGTATATTCCAAGTAGGGGGATTGCAGGATCATATGGAAGGTCGATTTTTAGATCTTTTAGGAATCGCCAAACTGTTTTTCACAGAGGTTGTACTAGTTTACACTCCCACCAACAGTGTAGAAGTGTTCCCTTTTCCCGGCATTTTTTTGAATTAATGATGATGGCCATTCTGACTGGAGTTAGGTAGTATCTCAGTGTGGTTTCAATTTGCATTTCTTTGATGACTAGTGAGGCTGAGCATTTTTTCATGTATCTGTTGGTTGCTTGTATGTCTTCCTTTGAGAAGTGTCTATTTGTATCTTTTGCCCACTTTGTAATGGGGCTGTTAGTTTTTTTCTTTTCAGCGCATTTGAGTACTTTGTAGTCCTAGATATTAGGCCTTTGTCAGATAAACAGTTGGTAAATATTTTTCCCCATCTGTGGGCTGTCTTCCTGCTCTCTTGATGGTTTCTTTTGCTTTGCAGAAGCTTGTCAGTTGGATGAGGTCCCACTTGTCTACCTTATCTCTTATGGTATGGGCACTTCCGGTTTTGATCGGGACTTGGTTGCCAGTTCCAATTTCCATATGGGTGCCTCCTGCGTTTTCTAAAGTTCTTATAGTTTGAGGTTTTATGTTTAGGTCTTTGATTAATTTAGAGTGGATTTTTGTGTATGGTGAGAGGTAGGGGTCTTGTTTTAATCTTCTGCATGTGGTCAGCCAGTTTTCCTAGCACCACTTACTGAATAGGTTCTCATCTCCCCAGTAGTTGGTGGTGGAGGCTTTGTTGAAGATGAGTTGATTGAGAAATTGAGGTTTTGCTTCTGGAATCTCCATCCTGTTCCATTGGTCTATATACCTGTTCTTGCACCAATACCAGGCAGTTTTGATTGTTGTAGCTTTATAATAAAGTTTAAAGTCTGGGAGTGTGATACCTCCTGCTTTGTTTTTTTATTTTGTTTTGCTTTGTTTTGTTTTTGTTTTTTTGCTGAAGATTGTTTTGGCTATTCATTCTCATTTATGTTTCCATATGAGTTCCTGTATTGTCATTTCCAGGTCTGAGAAGAATGTTGCTGGTAATTTAATGGGTATTGCATTAAACATATAGATTGCCTTGGGTAGGATGGACATCTTAACAATGTTGATTCTTTCAATCCATGAATGTGGAATGTTTTTCCATTTGTTTGTGTCATCTTTGATTTCTTTGAGCAGTGTTTTGTAGTTTTCATTTTAAAGATCTTTCACTTCTCTGGTTAGGAAGATGCCAAAGTATTTCTTTTTTTTTTTCTTCTTTTTTTTTGGTGGCTATCATGAATGGGATTGTGATTTTTATTTGGATTTCTGTGTGTTTATTGTCGGTGTATAGGAATGTGACTGCCTTTTGCACGTTTATTTCTTACCCTGAGACTTTGCCAAAGTCCTTTATCAGTGCAAGAAGGTTTTTTGATAGATTCCCTTGGAGTTTTGAGTATAGAAATACATCGTCTGCAAAGAGGGATTACATCATCTGCAAAGAGGGATAACTTGATTTCTTCTTTTCCTATTTTGGATATCCCTTATCTCCTTCTCTTGCTCTAGCTAGGATTTCCAATACTATGTTGAACAGAAGGAGTGAGAGTGGACATCGTTGTCTTGTTCTGGTTTTCAGGGGAAATGGTTCCAATTTGTGACCTTATTGAAGTTTAAATCTAAAAGAGATAACTGAGAAAGGTATCTACCAGATATCTGCTAATAATCTCAGCAGTCTAGATCTTTACATGAAAATGGTCTGTTTATTATTACAATGCATTTTATTACAGTTACAGAAGATGTTAACATAAGGAGAAGTTGATGCAACTCGTCAGAAACAAATCTAAAATAGTGTCAAATTTAAGTTTTTTAAAATGCTTTTTTGTATGGATTCTCTTTTTCTAAGCTATGTAAGTCCCCTCAAAAAAGAAATGTCACCAAAATGTCAAGGAAAAAAAGATGAGAATTGAACAGTTTCCAAAATAAATATTGATCAAGGATTTCAAATATGTATTTGGAGTGCTTAAAACATTCTTTTCATTACATTACTAAATGTGTCATAGTGAGTTTGGTCTATACAACCTTTTTTTTGCTATAAAAGTAAGAGCAGATATAAGATTTTGAAAATCACAAACAGCTTTGGTTCTCAAAATACCATAATCTTACAATGGCTAAAATATTATTTTTAGTTATGAATCTGCCACATTGGACCATATTGGTGGCTCACGCCTATAATCCCAGCGCTTTGGGAGGCTAAGGTGAGAGGATTGTCTGAGCTCATGGGTTCGAGACCAGCCTGGGCAACTTGGTGAGACCTCATCTCTACAATAAATCAAAAAATTAGCCAGGTATGATGGCACACACCTGTAGTTCCAGCTATTTGGAAGGTTGAGGCAGAAGGATCGAGGCTGCAGTGGCTGTGAGCATATCACTGCACTCCAGCCTGGGTGACAGAGTGAGACTCCAACTCAAAAAAGAAAAAAAAAAAAAAGAATCTGCCATATCAATTTAGTTGATATACACTATAATTGTACCACAGTTCAGTAATAGGTTATGTGTCTCAATTACAGAACACTTTTAAGAAAGAGAGAGATTAAAATTATATGAAAAGTGAAGTCCCATGCTGAGGGTATAAGCTTGATAAAAGCCAGTTAAGCAGGGAAAAAAGAGCCTACCTAATTTTATGTTTAATTATATCTTAAAATATCTGTTCAGAAAGTCCTGCCCTCTAATTAACAAATTAACCCTCAGTCATACAGCTGGCAAACAATTATGACATATGACATGACATAAAACCTAACAAAGTGAGAAAAAAACATTTAATATAATTAAACATTTAATCTAGTTAAACAGATGATTATTCTAGCTCTCTTTTAGCCTGCTACAGATTCATATGGGGCTTTTCTTATTGTGTGGGGAGTTCTATTAAGCCCCCAGAGCCATGGGCATCAAGTGTCTAGTCATTCCAGAGACAGGTGCTGACTTAGTATGATGTGACTAGACTGTTTCAGTGACAACCACCTACCTCCAACTAATGTAGGAGAAACTCAGAAAGACTTGGAAAAATAAGGAGAAAAATGATTTTCCAAAGTGAGTAGAAATGCAAACAGCCTGGCATTTTGTTTTCTTCCTTAGGTGAACATCTCTCCTCTCTCAAGCCAGGTCAAGAGGGCAGCAAGAAAAGAGATGGTAGAAATATTTATCAGAAGGGGAGAAGGGCATATCATGCCACAGTAAGTGCTTGCTGAGCGGTACATATTCACAGGTTTGCCCTGTCCCAACAGAGTAAAGTGCAAGAACATTCTGGGAAGACCTAACAGTAATCCCAGACCTTTAATGAGTACCAACACTACTGCCAGACTGTCTTTCGGAGAACCTTGAGAGCTGCCTACCCCCGACAGCTGGAAGAGAAGGAAGCAGTGGGAGCAACTATACTTCTAAGATTGGTGGGTAAAAGGGTATCAGGTTCCTCTTAGGACAAGCAGATGCTGTGAGAGGTAGCTAACTGTGCTGATCACCTGAAATCCCACTCATACAGTGAAGGAAAATGGAATGAAGGGAGGGGGTAAGGTGGTAGTTGGGACAGCGCTTTTCCTGGTGTAGGATGTAGCTTTTCACATGTATCACTACAGTGATTAATACTTGACTGCTACTGTTGTTTTGGCTTCTTGTCTTAATTAGCTACTCTGACACCTGGCAGCTCAGCTTTCCAACTTTTCTGAGCTCCTGACAGAAATTGAGGCCAAGACAGGTTAAGTAACTAGCCTAATGCTCCTAGCTGGTAAGTGTTGGATCCCAGATTTGACCCTGGCTGTCTATTTTCTAAAAGGTATTCTTTATAAGAATACATATGGTTAGCTGAGAGTAATTAAATTCACAAGGTGAGCCATTCCATGCAGTTCACAAAATGGCAAACTTTAGTATAAGACTTGCTACTCATTGCAAATGATACACAGGGTTCTTGTATTTATTATTATTATTATTATTATTATTATTATTATTTGAAGTCTCACTCTTGTCACCCAGGCTGGAGTGCAGTGACACGCTCACAGCCACTGCAGCCTTGACCTGCTGGGCTTAGGCAATCCTTCTGCCTCAGCCTTCCAAGTAGCTGGAACTACAGATGCACACCACCACGCCTGGCTGGTATTAATTTTTTATTTGAACTCTCCTGAAGTCAGGAGTATGGATGGGGGAAATAACTTTCTCCTGGTTCAACAAACTTCAGAAATTTTCCATTAACTTTATTTCTAGATTTGCTCCCATTAATGATTCTGAAAAATGTTACCTACTCTTAGCCTAGAAAGAATTCTCTCTCACTAATCTGAACCATGGCGGTTTTTTATTGTGAAAATAGGGATCATGTTATATTTGGTGTTAACTTTATATATGGCTATATTCAAGTTTTTAGACATGTAGCATAAAAAACAATTCTACTCTTACTGTCTATAGATTAATATCACTATGCTAGCTTGCTTTGGGTTAAAGATGGCATGGTATCATTTTGCCCACTCTTACTTTTTACCTTTCTGTATCTTACTAATTAAAGTGTTATCTGTCATATGCAGCATAGCATAAACAAATCTAAACTAAGAAATGCACAAATAAAACTGACAACTTGTTTCTTTTACCTGACATATTCAGTCTCTTTACATTTAATGTAATTACTTGATATAGTTGAACTTATATCTGCCATTTTATCATTTGTTTTCCTTTTAAGTTATTTATTTATTCATTTATTCACTTACTTACTTTTTTATTTATTTAACAGACAAGATCTCTTGCACTGTGCTGGATTGTAGTGGCATGATCACAGCTCACCGTAACCTCAAATTCCTGAACTCAAATGATCCTCCTGCCTCAGCCTCCTGAGTAGCTGAGACTACAAATGCTTGTCACCATGCCCAGCTATTTAAAAAAAATTTTTTTTGTAGAGACAAAATTAACATGATTGGGGGCAATGTTAACTGAAAAGGGACATGAAAACTTTCTGTGATGTTAGCAATGTTTTTTGTTTTAGAACATGTCTTGAGTTTATTGGTAGAACTAGAATGCATGACAACATTAACATAGAATTCAGGATAGTAAATTGGACTAGCTGCCCATGCTAGCCCAGAACTCCTGGCTTTGAGCGATTCTCCCTCCTTCACCTCCCAAAGCACTGGGATTACAGGTGTGAGCCATCGTGACTGTTCACTATTTGTTTTCTATTTATTTGCCCCATCTAGTTTACGTTCCCTCTTTCCTCTCTACTTTTGGTACTTTTCCTTACATTGATGTTTTGTCAGTAATTTTTTAAAAGTCAATTTACTAAAATAAAATGCAGATTTTAAAGGTACAGTTTGGTAACATTTGTCAGATATATACACTTATGTAACCACCACTCCAATCAAAACAAAGAACATTGCTAACATCACAGAAAGTTTTCATGTCCCTTTTCAGTTAACATTGCCCCCAATCATGTTAATTTTGTTTGTTCTAGAACTATGTATTTTTTTACACATTATGTTTATACGATTAATCCATGTAATTTTTCCCTTTTATTTCTGAGTAGTATTCCATGGTAGGGATATAATACTAAAATTTATCTATTCTGCTATTGAAGGACATTTAGGTTGTTTCCATTGGGGCTATTATAAGTCAAGCTATCATAAACATTGGTGTACATGTGTTTCTGTGGACATATCTCTTTATTTTGAGTAACTACTTAGGAGTGCTAAATCACAGAGGTTTCTATTAACTTTTAGTGTTTGACTTATAGATTAAAAATGCATATCTGGCTTATGATATATGAGTACAAATTATTTTTAAAAATTTTCCTGATCCTCAGCCTCACAAAGTGTTGGGATTACAGGTATGAGCCTGGCCCTTAGTAACTATTAAAATCAATTTACTATCCTGAATTCTATGTTAATGTTGTCATGCATTCTAGTTCCACAAATAAACTCAAGACATGAAAATTGTTTTATACAGAAATTGTTCATTTATATTTATACACTACATATCTTTCTAAGTGTTCTTCATTCCCTCCTGTATTTCCATATTCCATCCAGTATAATTTTGCTCCTACCTAAATAACACCTCTTTTTCCTTTCTTTTTTGAGTAGGAGTCTCATTCTGTCACCAAGGCTGGTGTGTAGTGGCATAATCACAGTTCAATGCAGTCTTGGCTTCCTGGGCTCAGGTGATCCTTCTACCTCAGTCTCCCTAGTAGCTGGGACTACAGGCAAGTGCCACCATGTCTGGCTAATTTTTTGATTTTTTTGTAGAGATGAGGTCTCACTATGCTGTTTAGGCTAGTCCCAAACTCCTGGGCTCAAGCAAGTCTCTCACCTCCGACTCCCAAAGTGCTGGGATTACAGGCATGAGCCACTGCAACTGGCTCAGAAATCCTTTTAATACTACTTTTAGAGCAGGCCTGCTGGAAAAAAAATTCTGTTTGAAAATTTCTTTATCTCATCTTCATTTTTGAAGCATATTTTTGCTCGATATAGAATTCTAGGCTACTTTTTATAAGCAGTTTAAAGATGTAATTCCATTGTTTTCTGGTTTTGTTTCTAACAAGACATCAGCTGTCAATTACATCATTGCTCCTTTGAAGGTAGCGTGTCTTTTTTCTCCAACTATCTTAAGATATCCTCAATGGCTTTGTTTTTATCAGCTGTTTTCCCATGATGTGCATCAGTGTAGCTTCCTCTTTTTCTTTCCTACTTGAGGTTTTCTGAACTTGAATCTCTGGGTTGATGTCTTTCATCAGTTTTGAAGAAATTCTCAGTGATTACAGTTTCAAATATTGCTCTTACCTCATTATCTTTCCCCCTTTCCTCTAGGATTTCAGTTGCATGTATGTCTCATGTCTACCATATGCTAATCTTTCCCCCACTTTGTTTTGCCTCTCTGTGCTTCAGTTTGAGCATTTCATATTGACCCATAACTAAGTCTAGATTCTGTTATGTTCCCTCTCCAGTGAAACTCACTCATTGAGTTTTGAATTTCAGATACTGCATTTCTATTCAATTATTGTTTAAAGATTCCAATTGCTTTAAATCTCCTATCCTTTTATCTTTGTCTTTTCCCTCTATTTTGAATGTATTATTTAATGTATTTTTAGAGTTATCTACTAAGATCAATATCTCCCACATCTGTGGATCTCCATCTATTTTTTCTGTTGATTATTGGTCAGTCATTTCTCTTTGCATATCTAAAAATTATGATATTCTGTGATAGATAGTATATATAGAAGAACCATAGGTCTTTTAGATGATTTTAACTTCCACAGAGAGGGTTTCCCTTCGACTTCATTAGGCAATAAGGGTGAATGGCTAATCAACTCAATCCAATTAGAAATTGTGTTTAGCTGGGCTCGGTGGCTCAGCTTGTAATCCTGCGCCTTTGGGAGACTGAGGTGAGTGGATTGCCTGAGCCCGTGGGTTTGAGACCCGCCTGGGCAGGCAAGACCTCATCTCTACAATAAAATTAAAAAATTAGCCGGGTGTAGTAGCGCACGCCTGTAATTTCGGCTACTCGGAAGGCTGAAGCGGAAGGATCGCCGGAGCCCAGCAGGTCGAGGCTGCGGTGGCCGGGAGCGGCCACTGCACTCCAGTCTGGGCGACAGAGTGAGACTCCAACTCAAAAAAAGAAATTGTGTTTGACCAGGGATACCATATAAATTTAGAGCCAATTTAATTCTGGTATGTTCCTGTCCTAAATCTCAAAGGGTACATATATCCTCAGTCTTGGAAGTTAACAAAGACAGTTTGGACCTTCAGAAGTTTTCAGCTTAACTCTTTTGCCTTCTAATTAATTCAGCTTCAAACTTGGCAAACATCTTAAAGGGGCAATCAGTCATGTGTTTTAAGTAGAGCTCCTCCCAGGTAGCATTGTACAATTTAAAGAAATTTCAATTTGCCTTTTAAAAGTTTTGGGTTAACTCCTCCATTTCTTGTCCAACCACAGAACTATGAAATATTCAAAGATGAAAATTATTTGTGCATTTAAGGACCTTCAGTCTTTCAATGTGTCACTATACCATACAACTGCTAAAAGGATGCTGATTTATCTGTTGTCAAGGAGACCTTTACCTGGACTAGGCCTGATTGATAGACTGTCACCAGAGAAACAAAGGGTGGACAATTCTCCCTTTTCTATAATTTTAGTGCATCTAGTCTTTATTTCCATAGCTCTCTGATGTCTTTAAAATTATTTTTGTAATGTATCCAGTTTTGCCTAGTGGGAAAGTGTGTCTGTGGAAATTTATTTCATTTTACTTCTAAATTGTTTTTATAATGTAATTTTAATTTGCATTTTAATTTCTAATAACTATGTAAAGTTGCACGTGTTGTTAAATGTTTATTTGCATTTCTTTTTGTTAACTCATTTCCTTTCCTTTATCAAGACATTTTCTCTGTATTTTGGAGACTAGTCCTTTAACTGAAGTATGAGTCACAAATATTTTCCAGTATGTATCTTGTCTTTTGACGTATATTTTTAAAAGATGTTTTGACTTTTTTTTTTTAGAAAGCAGGATTTATTGAGAAGACAGAAAAGCTCCCACGGTGGTAGGGGACCCGAAGGGGTTGCCCAACCTTTTTTTAATGTGACTAAACTTCTGGATTTTGTGAAAGAGATTGATAAGTCTTCCTCCCTCTAAGTTAATAAGGAAATTATCCCCGCTTTTCATGTAATATTTGTTTCATTTTTTAATATTTGAAACTTTTATTTCAAATTGATCCTGTTGACAGGCAACATTCTCTCCTTTCTCCCCTAGATGGCTATGTGAATGTCCTAAGATCTTTTCCTCAATGAAGTAAAACGCCATTATCATGCACAAAATTTTCACATGTATTTGGTCCTATTTCTGAACTTTCTATTCTATTGTAATGGGTGTCTTATTTCTGCATTAGAAACAATCTTTTATTTATTATTTTACTACATATTTAATATCCAGTATGATGGATCTACATTCCCTGCTTTTCTTTATCAGCGTTTCCATGGCTTTTCTGGCTTGCAGATTTTTCCAAGGAATTTCAGAGTCAGTTTCACTTGTTCCTTAGAAAGCTTACTGGTATTTTTATTTGGATTGGGTTAAATCTATAAACTAACATAAAGAGTACTGACATCTTAATGACATTTAAATGTTTTCCTATCCAAGAATATTGTATGTATTATTATTTCTTAAAACATTTTTGAAAATCTTTTAGTATTATTTAAATATGTTCTTCATTCAGGTCTTGCACATTTCTTGTGATGGGCACTTTTGTTGTAACTGTAATTATATTTGCTTTCTTATATAGTGTCATTTTGAAGACAATTGATTGAACTAAATTTTTCAATACCTGAAAATGAGGTTGCTCTTCAGTATCTAAAAGTACCAAAGAAGCAATAGGGATAAGCTAGAATTACTGTTTGAGGGTAGAGAAAGAAGACTGTTCTCATTGAGCATTTAATAAAAACTTGTTTTCACAAAATGGGATAAATACATTGAAAAAGTTCAAACTTCTCTTCTTCTAAAATCCTCTATATCATTAATCCAGTATAATCCAGTATAGAAAACCGAGTCCTCCTTGACTACTCCTATTTCTTCCACTGACATCTAACCATGTAGTTTTTAACTAATGGTAACCACTAAAACAACATTCGTAGCTTTAAAAATTACATATAGCCAGGCCTTACCCTTGATGATTCTGGTTCAGATGTAGGGCAAGTCTAGGCATATATAGGCATGCCTCCCAGACATTGTGGTTTCAGTTCCAGACCACCACAATAAAGTGAATACTGCAATAAAGCAAATTGCACAATGTTTTGGTTTCTCAATGCATATAAACTATGCTTACACTATACTTTAGTCTATTAAGTGTGTGATACAGCATAATGTCTAGGTACATACTTTAATTAAAAATACTTTATTGCTAAAAAATGTCAACCATCAAGTGAGCCTTCAGCAAGTCTCATCTTTTTGCTGGTGGAGGGTCTTGCCTTGATGGCTGCTGATTGATTAGCTTGGTAGTTGCTGAAGGTTGGGGTGGCTGTGGTAATTTCTTAAAATATGACAACAGCAACATTTATTACATTGATTGACTCTTCCTTTCACAAAAGATTTCTCTGTAGCATGTGATGTTGTTTGATTGCATTTTACCCAGAGTAAAACTTCTTTCAAAATTAAAGTCAATCCTCTCAAACCCTGCAGCTGATTTATCAACTAAGTTTATGTAATATTCTAAATACCTTGTTGACATCTCAAGAATGTTCACAGCATCTTCAGGCTCCATTTCTAATTCTAGTTTTCTTGCTGTTTCCACCACATCTGGAGTTCACTTCCTCCACTGAAGTCTTGAATCACTGAAAGTCATCCACGAGGGTTGGAATTAACTTCTTTTAAACGCTTGTTAATGTGGATTTTATTATTATAGATTCAGGGAGTACATGTGCAGCCTTGTTACATAAGTGTATTGCACAATGGTAAGGTCTAGGCTTTTAGTTGTACACATCACATAGTGAATATCGTATTCAACAAGTAATTTTTCCACCCTTATCTCTCTCCCAACCTCTGTCCTTTTGGAGTCCTCAGTGTCTATTATTAATGTGGATATCTTGACCTTTTCCCATGAATCATGTATGTTCTTAATGGCATCTAGAATAGTGAATCTTTTCCAGAAAGTTTCCAATTTACCCAGATACATCAGAGGAATCTCCATCTATGACAGCTAGACTTAAAAGATGTGTTTCTTAAATAATGAGACCTTAAAGTTGAAATAACTCCTTGATCCATAGGTTTCAGAATGGCTGTGTGTTAGCAAATATGAAAACAACATTAATCTCCTTGTACATCTCCATCAGAGCTCATGGATGACCAAAAATATTGTCAATAAATAGTAATATTTTGAAAATCTTTTTTTCTGAGCAGTAGATCACAACCATGAGCTTAAAATACTCAATAAACCATGTTATAAATATATGTGCTATCATTCAGGATTTGTTGTTCCATTTATAGAGCATCAGAAGGGTAGATTAGCATAATTCTTAAGGGTCCTAGAATTTTTGGAATGATAAATGAGCACTGGCTTCCATTTAGTCACCACCTGCATTAGCTTCTACCAAGAGGATCAGCCTGTCCTTTGAAGCCAGACACTGACTTCACCTCTCTAGCTATGAAAATGCTAGATGGCATCTTCTTCCAATAGAAACCTCTTTGTTCTACACTGAAAATCTGTTGTTTAGTGTAGCCACCTTCATCCATGATCACAGCTAGATCTTCTGGATAACTTGCTGCAGCTTCTACACCAGCACTTGCTATTTCACCTTGCACTTTGTTAAGGAGATGGCTTCTTTCCTTAAACCTCATGAACCAAACTCTGCTACCTTCCAACTTTTCTTCTGAGCTTCTTCACCTCCCTCAGCCTTCACAGAATTGAAGAGTTAGGGTCTCGCTCTGGATTAGGCTTTGCCTTAAGCAGATGTTGTGGTTAGTTTGATCTTTTATGCAGACCATTCAAATTTTCTCCACATCAGCAATATGGCTGTTTCATTTGCTTATTGTTCATGTGTTCACAGAAATAGCATTCTTAACTTCAAGAACTTTTCCTTTGCATTCACAACTTGGCTGTTAGGTTAGGCCTAGCTTTTGGCCTAACTCAGTCTTTTGTGAGTTGGAGTCTCACTCTGTCACCAAGGCTGGAGTGCAGTGGCACACTCACGGCTATCCCAGCCTCGACCTGCTGGGCTCAGGTGATCCTTCTGCCTCAGCCTTCCAAGTAGCTGGAACCACAAGCGCATGCCACCATGCCTGGCCAATTTTTTTATTTACTTTAAAGATAAGCTCTCACCAAATTGCCCAGGCCCCTGGGCTCAGGCAATCCTCTCGCCTCCGCCTCCCAAAGTGCTGGGATTACAGACATGAGCCACTGTGTCTGGTCTGGCCTTTCACTTGAACACTTGTACAGTTATTGTACAGTTATTAATTGGTCTAGTTTCGATATTATTGTTGTCTCAGAACATAGGGAGGCCTAAGGAGAGGGAGAGAGATGGGTGAATGGCTAGTAGGTAGAGCAATCACAACACACATGGCATTATATGGGTGTGGTTTGTGGCATTCCAAAACATCGAAGATCACTGGTCACAGATCTCTGCGTCAGATATAATAATGAAAAGTTTAACATATTGCAAGAATTACGAAAAGGTGACACAGAGACATGGAGTGAGCACATGCTGTTGGAAAAATGGCACTGACAGAATTGCTGGATTCAGGATTGCCACAAACCTTAAATTTGTAGAAAACAGTATCTGAGCAGTACAATAAAGCACAACAAAATATGCTTGTGTGTGTCCTTGTATACACACACACACATGTACATTCAGCTCCTATGATTCTCATTTCCCACCCTTTAAGAATTATTAATAAGGGAGCACACCTCATCAACAAGGGTACCTGCATAATGAACATTTGTATACCTAACCCTGACCATACATCTTAAATATCTCTGCAACACATTTCATCTTTACCTTTGCTAACTTAAATCAATGTAAATTTAATATTCATACACAACTAGTAACTAATCACCTGGGATGTACAGTTTTATGAAGAGTTGTAAGGATCTTGTGGGCTAGGCATTCAGATCAATGTCTGCAACACAATAATCAATAAATACATATTTACTATTGATATGATCTACCATGCCACATCATAGAAAACTGGTATGCAGGTATGGCTTATAGTTTTCTCCAACACTTTTCCTAAATCTTGTGAATAATTCTTTTTCCTACTGTTTATATTTCCTGACTAATTCTTTCCACTTCCGGGCGGCACTGGCTTTAGGAAACATCTTAGTAGTCTGCACACCAAGCCCTACCTGCCCTTCCTGGGCCTAACATATGTACTACATGTACAGTTTTTCTCAAGATTTTGCAGATTAAGAACACACTTGGTTCTGAGTTCCTTCATAATCTACCCCATTCTGCCCAATGTTTTTACTACTTTTACCAGTGTCTTTCAAGTGTTGAAGCGTATTCATTTCCTATTTGAGTAACTTGTGAGACTTTTATTATTGCACTTGACATAAACAAATTTCTCATTCTAAACCTTAAAACATTTCATCATGGTTAACAAAAAACATACTCAAAATTACCATCACCTTGTTTTTTGATATTAGAATAAAGTTAGAGTTATCTTTCACTCCTTAGTATATATGAAAAAGTTACCACTCATGTTCTAGCACATCACTGATACCTTTGAAAAGGATATAAGCTCTAAATTAATTATGCTTTGCATCTCCTTTGATATAGCAATTCTTCTCTAATTCCAAAACAGTCCCATGACATTAGGTAAGTTTTTCTAGCATGAGGGCTCCTAGTACAATAAAAATTGATATTTTTTCCCTCTTCCTGCTGAAAAGGATAAGGCTGAGAATATAAGAACAGTTGTCATGAGAAATGAGAATTTAAAGTCTGAATTCAGATTATCTAAGGAACACACTAGACAAACATGGTCCATACATTTACAATTATATATTCTAAAGCAGTAAATATTGAGAAATAAATAATCTTGGATATATCTCTACCCCAACAAGGAAGGCATAATAAATCAACTGGCCTGGTGTACTATTAGATGGAAGCTAAGGAATTGAAAAAAGAGAATAAAGACTTTTTTAAAAATTAAAGCTTCAATTTTCAGGTATATACTACTACTAAGTATGTAGTAATTTGAATGTAAACTCAAATTAAGAAAAAAAATGAAAGGGAAAAAAAGGGAGCCACTGCCCATGAATAAAAGGTGCATATGGGGCAGAGGTGGGTGGTTCTTTCCTGCTTTTAGAGGAACAGCAGCCTGTTTCTATAGTAAACACTTTGTGTCCTGGGATTTCCTAAGCTTTGTTCTCTGAGATTCTTCTTCCCATTTTTAGTAGCAAAAAGTATTTCAGCTGCAAGTTATAGAAACCTTGATTTATCTTATAAGAAACTTATTTTTTCTTTAGTAGTCCAGGGCAAGGGAGGGATTTAAACTTAATTCAGAGGCATAGCAATGAAAAATTTCAGTCTAGTGTCAAATTCATCCTAAGGCTTAATTTCCTTGTGATTATAACTCTTAACTATGTAAACATGGGTCACCTACTTCCACCAGGACATAGTTTTCCTCCTCAGTGTTTTTAGGCCCAACTTAGGTCTTGTGCCCATCCCAGACCAGTAATAGTTGCCAGGGAAATGTCTGGCACTAACTGGCTTAGATTAGTCAGGACTAATCTCTGGAACTGAGGATGGGGTCCACCTACCCAATCACATGGACTGTGGGAAAGGAGGTTTCCTGAACAGAGTGAGAGTCCCAGTACAAAAAGAAGAAATAGATATGGAAGAGGTGATCAACAGAGTACACTTCTCTCTCATTCCTGACTGACTTGGTAGTGCTAAATGTTTAGATTGATTACTAATAACATACTTTACTGGCATAGTACTACTTATACTCTGGGGTAAGTGGCTGCTGCTGTGAGGAAATGGATAATTAAAGTTAACCATGCTAAAGAAACTTTCTAGCTGAACCTAGAGCCGAGATGTTGAGCCACAGTTAGGCACACAGTACTTTTGTCCAACAGAAACACACAAGTGTAGCACAAAAGAAAATTGGAACAGTGAGAGCATGGTGTCTGATTTCCTGCCCTTATGAAAGTTCGAGACCTAAATAGTTCAGCACCCTACTGAATAAAAAGGTAAGACAGGATTCCTGAAATAAGGTCCTAGATAATGACCATACCATTAGCATTGCAAGGATACTCATCATTGTAGGATTTTATAGGACAGGGCCACATTTTGTTGAAGCAGTAAAGCAATTCACGTAAGAGACAGAGAAAACCCATAGATGAAAACAGAACAAACACTTGCATACCATCTTATGTGTCAGTATTCATTCCCTTGCATCAGACTATCTTTAGCAGTAAAACTCTTAAAATTCTTCAGATGGGGTTACCCAAAATAGTTTTCATTCCCAAATTCTCAGAGTGAAAAGTAATGTTATTGAAATTTAGAAGATAAAGAAAAAGAATTTCCCCTAATATACAATACTGTCCAATGTTTAGGGGGATAAGAGAGAGAAAATAAAGAAAATGAAAGGTTAATGTTTCAGGACATGTCACAGGCAGTTTCAAAAGACAGCACATGACACATACTGTTTCTAGATTTTCACAACTAACCCTTAATTTTCTAACTCAGAGTTGAATTTTTTATTTCTATTGGGGAGAGCCGGTGGAGATGTAAGTTAATTAGATCTTTTACTTTCTAAGACTGGAAAAAATTGAGCAGTCAATTCTACGTGGTATAAATAGATGCTGTTGGGACAATAAGAGATTCACTTGTATATTAGAATTCTTAAAGGGTCTGCTATTTTTGGAATAATTTGCAACAAGGATACAGTATCAAGGTATTTTTGTGCACACCCTCAGCTGTGTTCCAAAACAAGACTCATTTTCAATTCAACAGCATGAATTTGGAACTGTGGTCTTGAGGGGAACCTCAGATTTGTGACCATGATAGCAGGCAGTCAAACATGCTTGGAGATGCAAACAGACAACTAAGTCACAAAAGTAGCAAGGATGTGATTTCCTTACTTTTGGCTTTTCTAGTTTGTGGCAAGTGGGAAAAAATATACTGGAGTACAGAATTCACTTGTGAAGAAGTTATTTGGGCTGGGCACGGTGGCTCATGCCTGTAATCCCAGCACTTTGGGAAGCGAGAAAATTGCCTGAGCCCAGAAATTCGAGACAAGCTTGGGCAACTTGGCAAGACCTCGTCTCTAAATAAAAAAAATTAGCCGGTGTGGTGGTGTGCGCCTGTAATTCCACTACTTGAAAGGTTGAAGCAGAAGGATCACCTGAGCCCAGCAGGTGGAGGTTGTGGTGGTCATGAGCATGCCACTGCACTCCAGCCTGAATGACAGAATGAAACTGCAACTCAAAAAAAAAAGAAAAAAGAAATTATTTGACATATACAGATTAACATCTTTGGTTGCATTGATAATTTAAAAATAAGTTACATGCTATTTTTCATGTCCTAACTTCCTTACAGGTAAATTATGACTAAATTCTGCTTAGTTTTTTGACAGCCTCCATTTTACAATTTAGTTCCTGTATTTTATACTTGGTAGTTCTTTCAGAACGTTTCATGGGCAGTTTCAAAAGACAGCACATGACATATACTTTTCTAGAGTTCCACAATTAACCCTTAATTTATTCCATTCCCATTTGCAGAAAGTCTGAAATATTTTCCATTGACACTTCATAAAGATAGAGCTGTAGAGTTCTATCTCAATTTGCAATGGATCACTATTATTATAATAGAGGTAGCCTCTTATATGGTTAATTATAAAAACCAAGACAAGAAAACAACAACCTGTATCCTCTAAAAACTATTTGCATCACCAGATCATTAGATACAAACAATTCTAAGGTAAGCAAGAGAGACCACTTTCCATAATCATCTGTATTTCAACTGAGATGGAAAGATTTAGAGCAAAAAAGATCAGGAACGTTTCTTTTGGCCCATAACCTTCTGTTTTTTTCTGTCTCTTGACACTATCTTATTAGTCCAGAATTCCTATTTTTTAAAGAAAAGACTAGGTTGAATCTTTATGCCTTTGAGATGTATCTCACTGTATCCCTTAACTGAAGCGAATTTTCACTTATTTTAAAATTTCTCAGTCCCTAAGGAAGATCATATTCTTTAGACTATTTTAGTTAGAATTTTAACTTTGCCTAGAGTTGGAATTTCAGCTGGCTTAAAAACATTTAAATTTTTTTTTAAATATTGGCCTGTGAGTATACTTAGCATTTCAAAAAAGATACACTTTTCGGAAAAAAGTGCCCTACAATTTTCACATTCCTATAAACTTAATTTCACAGCAGCTTTCTAATAAAATTCAAATTAACAAGAGTTTCAAACTTTCATTTAAATGGTCTCACTCAATCTGCCACAAAAATTAATACAAAACTTGTGAATGCTGAAATCCTGTGTAATTTATCTATTTGAAGTTTATTTTTTACATGCTAGGTTTTACTAGGTAGAATACAAGAAAAGGATTACATTTTTTTAAAGATTTACACCAAAATACTATTATGTCAATTCTGTCTTAAGTGGTAGCTGTAAGACTATTTCTCAACTTTTGCATTACTGACATTTTGGGCTGGATAATTCTTGTTGTAGGGGGCTGTCCTGTGCACAGTAGGATGTTTAACCACATCTCTGGTCTCATTTACCCACTAGACGCCCACAGCATCCCCACTTCACCCTCCCCTGACCCAAATTCTGACAACTAAAAAATGTTTCCAGACATAGTCAAATACCCCTTGGGGTTGGGAGGAATAGAGGGAGGCAAAATGACCCTGAGAACTGCCACTTTATTAGGCATACTATTTTGCGCATCACCAAAATTAAAGATTCTACTACAATAAGCCTCAGTCTTTATTTTTACAAAGAAGGTATATAGCAAGTGGAAACAAAACTTTAGGGTAGTAAGAACCTACCATAAAATAGGATAAAATTGAAGTTGTAATTATAAAGTGGTCAGTTTCTGTGCAGTGAGGTCTGATTTCAACTGAACTTCAGCTACTTTCAAAGTCATTTCTCTGTAAAGAACACCACTCATTTTTAGGTTCATTTGCAACATTTTCTCCTTTTCTCTCTGAAGCTCTTTTCTGTAGGAGTAGATATTTTCCTTTCCATCTGATGAAGGAGTCACAACGACACTACTCTTTCCTTTGCTTGCTTCACATTCCTGCACAATGTTGCTTTCAACTTTAGCTAGGGCAGAAGAAAAAGAACCAAAGGTAACCAGTTCCTTCTCCAAAGTAGATGCCATATAATTAATTAGGAAATCTGTACTTCCTAATTTTAAATTTTTGAGGAAACAGCTTACAGGGAGAACTCTAATAAGATTATGAAGGCACTGGAACAAAACTGTTTGATTCCTGAAATAAAACAAGCAAACAAAATATTACAAAAATCAGAACAGCATAAAGAAGCAGTGTACAATATACTGTACTAATCAATTAATATTCGTTTATAAATACTGTAATGGTAAATAGAACCAATAAGACATGTGATCATTGATAAAATTCATAGTGTAGCAATCAAATATACATATCCTATACCAAGTCAGTTATTATTTTTTTTTTTTTGAGTTAGGGTCTCACTCTTTC
The DNA here is from genome assembly GCF_000164805.1 of Carlito syrichta. Taxonomy (NCBI): domain Eukaryota; kingdom Metazoa; phylum Chordata; class Mammalia; order Primates; family Tarsiidae; genus Carlito; species Carlito syrichta. The sequence goes on from NW_007249181.1 coordinate 135,492, forward strand.
ACCCAGGTTGGAGTGCAGTGGCACAATGACAGCTCACCACAGCCTTGACCTCCTGGGTTCAGGTGATCCTTTCGCCACAGTCTCCCAAGTAGCTGGGCTACAGGCACGTGCCACCATCACTGGTTACTGTTTTGATTTTTTTGTCGAGACAGAGGTCTCGCTATGTTGACTAGGCTGGTTTCAAACTCCTCCTGGACTCAAGTAATCCTCTTGCCTTGGCCTTCCAGAGTGCTGGGATTATAGGTATAAGCTACTGTGCCTGGCCCAGTATATTTTTAAAAATCTCCCTGTGGAGGAGAGAGAAAGGCAAATCTCAAAATAATTACTAGGCCCTAAGAAAAAGCCAAAAACAAATGTAAAATTAAAACAGAGTTCTTCAGTTTCGAAATGAGGCCAACCTGTCCATTAGTGCTATATCAGGCCATGGCTCTGATGTGTTCCTCAATAATTTATCAAACTCTGAATGGGGATTGTTGTTGAACCACACATTTATCACACTCATACATACTAGCTTCTCTGGACCAATTCCAATTTGATGTGCATTACCTGGAATAGACTATTAAAATCCCTTCAAATGATGTTCTTTGTTTCCAGGTGAAGACCGTCTCATAGAAATCTGGCCTTTTACAAAAGTATATTTCTGGAAGTTCTTTTATTACTTCACATTTCATGTGTTCTAAGAGCCACACCTTCATTGAATTCAGGACATAGGTAGGTGATTTGATTTGAAAACAAGATTTGTGGGATGTTGCAAGAAGTGCAAAAAGATCTTCCATGTGCTCTACAAAAAAGACATGTTACAAGCTCTATCATTAAACTCTGTCCATTATCAGATAAAGAGTTCTTAACTAATTCAATTAAGTATATAATTTAAAAGTACCAACAGAAATTACCTGTAGGCTTCTTTGGAAATGTCAGTAGATATTTCCCACTTGAAAGATCTCCTAGACTTAAAAAAAGTCTGCCACATAGAACATAACGATCTTCAGGATAGTTACCATTTTCTCCTTCCCTAATTTGTAGCAGTACAATGCAACAAAATTTACTGAATGCTAAAAGTGGCGAAAGAGCTGTTACAGCAGTAATTATGTGTACATACTCTTTCTTAGATGATTGTTCACAAATAAAACTTTCCTTTTCTTTGCTACCAAGGGTCAACTTGATCCTTTTTGCTTCCGATTCTATTTCAAATGGCATCAAGTGTGGTGCTGGGATAGAACCTGTACTCAGGTTAATCACTCTGTTTTGACACTTAATAAGCCGTAAGCTGGAGTCATGGGCTTGATCCATTAATAGCGATAACGTCACATCATTTAGGGACCTGTAAAAAACCCAGAGATTGGTTTACTCTAAATCTCATTCTTTAAAAATCAAATACATGATTAAATGCCATACAAGCAACAATAAAAAATGTGTTCTCTCCTTTCCTAGAAAACATCATTTCAAATATAAAATAAGAGTTAAACACATTTTTAAAGGGTCTGTGAAAGCGCTTCTCTTTAAAAAAGGCAAATGAAAACACTAAATATGCTAGACTTCAGGAAAGTAATTTTTAAGATAAAGAAATAGTAAAAAAAATTCCTAGATTTTACGTTCAAGGTAGTTTTTCTCCCTCCTCTTTTTAAATAATAAAAAAACCTATTCATTATATTTAAAGTATTTATTTTAGTAATTATTTGAAATGCAAAACTTTTGAACTAAGAATTGTACTTTATGCTTCTCAAAATGACTGGAATAAAGTATTTTTCTTTCATTAAGAATATTGCTTATCCATCAGCAATTCTTTCCAAATTTACATTTATAACAATTTATAAATATACATAGGCTTATTTTAGTACATTCTAACACCGCCAAAGTTTATTAAATAAAACAAGTGAGAATGGTGACATGACCAAAGAGAAAACAATGTAAGAATTTAATACAGGAAATTCCTTTAACATAGGAATTTCACTATATATCTAATGGGTTATGTTAAGGACTTAAAAAGAACTTTAAAAATCTCAATTTGCAATAATCATATTGTTGGTGGTGTTATTCTATGAATAGCATATATGTGGTGCTAAATGAAGCAAGTAAGTAATTAGGTTGGTGCAACTGAGAATTGAAATTTTCAGCAAGAGAGAAAGAACATACAGATATAAAACTGGTGTTAATATGTGAAAACCTACAAGTCCTTAGTCTGAACTGGAAGTAACAGCATGGACTTATGCTGTATTTTATCTTTAAATAAATCAAAACCACAATCAACTAAACAAACAGAAAACATTATCTCCTGCCTCTGCCCACTAAATAGGTCTAGAAATAAAAATCCACTCAGGAGCAATGAGCAACTCTTGCATTCAAACTCTGGTTTCTAAATTACAAACTATATTTGAGAGTCTAACTAAATCACTGATGAGGTGACATCTCTTTATAGAAGTATTCTGGCTAATAATTAAACTAAAAATTAGAATATCACTAGGATGTAAATCCTAATGAAACAATGGAACTGAGCAATGATCAACACAGTGGCTAACATACACAATGAAAATGATCAGATTTATATGTCTCCTGATGGAAGAAAGCAACACTATCTATTAAGTATTCTGTTAAAAATTCAGGCATAAATTCTGATCCAGTCTCTAGAACCAACTATGGAATTTAGAGTAAATACAGGAGACGGAAATATGTTAGGCAATATTATAGGATAAAATCAACAAAATCCAGTCTATATAACTATAGAACTTCACAAGACAAACTGTCTCATTTCTTCAAAATATATGTTGCAAGGAAAATAATAATAAAACAAAAACACATAGAAGGTAGATTACAAGGAATTTAGAGATCTCAGTCAAGCTCAATGTATAGACCTTATTTGACTTACGATTTGAAAAATTACTTCGAAATAGAGACAAATGAAAAATTTGAGCATTTACTGAGGGAATTACTGTTAATTTTTTTGGAAGGGCACATGTACATTTTTTTTAAAAGTTTTTACTTTTTAGATGCATACAATGGAATAGTTACAGTTAAATAATATGATGTCTTTGAGTGCTTCCAAATAATCTGGGGACTGGAGGTGAAGAGTGCATAGAGGTATGGATGAAATAAGATTAGCAATGAATTAATAATTACTGGAGCAGTGTAATGAGCAAAAGGGGTCCACTATACTATTCTCTTGACATAGTTGAACTTTTCTATATATAAAAACATTTTTAAAGCAATTGTGTTTAGTATATTAAGAAAATTAAAGACAAGATGGAAAATATAAGACACAATAAAAAATTACCAAGCAAATCTGAAAAAGAACAAATAGAACTTAAGCTAAATGCAAATAATAATACAAATAGAAATTCAATAACTGGATTAAATAGCTAAATAGAAAGAATTGAATATAAAAGTAGTAGAGAGAATATAAAGTAGAAGAAATTCCTTAGGATTCAGCACAGGGAGATAAAAGGAAATATAAAAGAGGTTAAGAGACATGGAACATGAAATGAGAAGGTCTAACAGAGGACCAACTAGAGTTCCCTAAGGAGAAAGATATAAGAGATACTAGAAAAAATGAGGAAGCATCAATATTTAAAGAAATAATAATTAAGAAATGGTTTGAATTGTCAGAGGGGAGGCGCAGGGGGGACAAAATAATTTTTAGGGCCAAGAAGTTGCTCAACAACCTAAAGCAGAATGAAAAAGAAATCTGCATCTAATCATGTCGTGGTGAAATAGTTTGAAAAAATAAATAACAGAATAAGTCCAAAGAAAGTAAAAGAAAAATAATAAAAGATCCAAAATAATCAGGAAACATAGAACTGAAAATCAACAAAAACTTTAATCATTTGAAAGATCTACTGAAACAGATGAATTTCTGGCAATAATTAGTCAAGAAAAAAGAGACACAAATACGATTTGGAATAAAAAGAGACTAATAATTACTAACAGTACAGTTGATAAGAGGATCTTAGGAACAACTCATACCGACAAATGTGATAATTAATAGAAAAACAAACACAATGTATTCAAAAATAAATGAAAATGTAAATAATTCTGTAACTATTAAAGAAATTGGATCACTAGTTAAAAATCATCTCACAAAGAAAATGCCAAATTTCTACTGCTTTCCAGGTGAGTATAACCAAATATCAAAAAACTCAGATCACTCTCAATTTACACAAACTACTCTAGAGAACAGGAAAAAGGAAATATTCCTCAGTTCATTATAAACTAGTATAGCTTTGACACTAAAACCAGGCAAGTATCATTTAAGAATGTATTATTCAAGAAAAATTCAAGCCAATTTTATTCATTTCCAATATTTTTGACCAAATGTTAGCAAACCAAATCCAGCAATGTCTCAAAATGATATAATAAATTTGAGTTGATCTTGGGAATTCAAGACTGGCTGTATAATACAAAACTGATAAATATACTGCCACTGTCTCTATATTATAAGGCATTATCTGGTTTTTCTCTGCTTGCATATTTGTGGTTCAAATGTAGTTACTGAAAAAACGCCTGTATTTAGCCTGTTTTAATTATAAAGCTCTTTGTTATGCTGCAAACAGAGTATACATTACCTCTCTCCCTATCTATTATTTCAACAGCTCAAAAGAGAAAATCCTCTATTATCAGAGGGAGATACATTGTTACTTAACTAAATTATTTGTTTTGATTAGAATGTTCTGTGTATTGATTAATTACCTTTACCCTGAGACTACAGCACCCTGATTTCATAAACCTCATCGTCTCCATATTATTAACTCAATGCATTTGTGTAAAAGAGATACTTCTAAAGCTGTGTTGGCCAAAAAAGTATCCACCAGATCCATGTGGCTACTGCATGCTAGACATGTGGCTAGTCAGAATTGTGATATGACATGTAACATACACACCAAATATTAAAAACTTAGCATGACCATAATAAAAAATATTGATTAATAAAAAAAAATAACAACAAATAAATAAAAGTATTTTATTAGTAATGTTTTATACCAATTACACATTAAAATTATAATGTATCAAGATAGTGTTACCTCGTTAGAAATTACTTACAGCTTCAAAGAAGATGTGGTTCTTACTCCAACAACCAAGCTATCACCCATTACACGATACCATATCTTCTCTACTAACTGTTCAGAATCTTGAAAATTGTCTGATAACTTTTCACCAGACATAAGGACAGAATTTTCTTCTTCTCCACAAAGAGGAATAAGACAGTCCTTATAAAAATATATTTAAATAACTGATCACAAAATATGTACCAAATGTAGCAAAACTAAAAACATTATATAAAGCTTTTGGTCAGGTCTTATGGCCTAGACATTTTAAAATAAATT
>NW_007249181.1:141938-163575 GCF_000164805.1 Carlito syrichta
CAGAGTGAGACTCCAACTCACAAAAAAAAAAAAAAAAGAATGACTTTTGTGAGGTTTCCCAGAAAATTAGAGCAGTAATACAGAAATGCAAGGTGATGTGTTTTTTTGTTTTGTTTTGTTTTACATTAAAAGGATATTTTGATCAAAAACCCTCTTACGGCTAAGACCAAAATACAGACACAAGGCATAAACCACAGTAAGAATGGTCAATCCAAAAGAACCTCAGAGCTAGGCACTAGACTTGAGGGAATAAAATGCAACATTAACTTTCTGTATCCAGCTTTCCTTGATTTAGTTATAATTTTGCTATGCTGTGTCTTTCTCTATGTGGAATTAATCTGAATAAATACCATTTTTTAGGAAGTTTGAGCGGTTTTTGTTAACTTTCTACATTACCGTGCTGGTATAAGTAATGCAAATGACCTGAAGAGGTTCTTATGATGGTCTGTTACAAGAAAAAAGATAGTAAAATTATTTAAAAAAAAAAACAGGACAGGGATGGTGGACCAATCCTATAATCTCAGCACTTTTTAGGAAGCCGAGGCAGAATTGCTTGAGCCCAGGAGTTCGTGACCAGCCTGGGCAACACAGTGAGACCTCATCGCTACAAAAAATTAAAAAATTAGCTGAGCGTGGTAGCACGCACCTGTAGTCCCAGCTACTTGAGAGGCTGAGGTAGAAGGATCACCTGAGTCCAGTAGGTTGAGGCTGTGGTGAGCTGTGATTGTGCCACTGCACTTCAGCCTGGGCTACAGAGTAAAGATTCTGGATTTAAAAATATATATATGTACATATATAAATGTGATAAATATGAAAAATAAATATATATATATGATAGAAGGACTAAAAATAATAGCAATGTAAGAACATTTACTAGAGGAAAAAAACATATTTAAAAATAAACAATGCAGGCCAGCCACAGTGGCTCATGCCTGTAATCCCGGCACTTTGGGAGGTTAAGGAAGGAGTACGGCTTGAGTTCAGAAGTTCAAGGCTGCGTGAGCTGTGATCGTGCCACTCCAGCCTGAGAGACAGAGAGAGATCCTGTCTCTTAAAAACTTGAACCAAATGTTTTAACATAAATAAATAAAACAAAAATTCTTGCTAAAAAAAGAAACAATGCAACAGACCGAAAGAACAATCATTACACTACTGGTGAAATTATGTCATTACGAATACAGTTACACAATGCTCAGTAGATTTTATTTCAGAAGTCAGAAAATACATAATTCACTTAAAAGCAATTTTTATTCAAGCCATACAAATAAAAAACTTTAGTAGTTAAATCTTTTTTAAACAAAAGGACTTGCTTCCCAAGCTTCCTGATAACAGATTTTAATAACCTACAGAATTATATGCAAATTGGTAAAATATTAGCTCCTTAATCAAATATTTTTCAATGTCATAAAAGTCCACCATTATAATCTCTGCCACTTTTCTTTTTGATCCACTGAGCAGCATTTTCTAATATATTCCAATATTCCGATTTAAATAACTCTTCAATGGCTTACAGATTTTCAATTCATAAAACAATAAAATGGTCATGATTAATTTTACCTCCTCTGCACTTGATGCACTATCATCTTTCCCCTGAACCAGGTTTATTAAAGCTTTCCTAGATTTTGAAATAATTCTGTCCTGAAGCAAGAGATGCTTCTGTATTTCCCGAAAAGAAGAAAAACCATCCTGTAAAGTAAAAAGAAAAATAGTTGCCAAAGACAAAATTTCAAATGAAACCAAACATAACATAAATTCAGGAAGCACTTTCTCCATATGCACTTATTAATCCATTTTCTATAGCAAATACAGAGAATACTTTTTAGAGCAAAACTGTCTTATTTATAGATTTTAAATGTTCAAGTACAAAAAAATGTAACTTTTTTCTTCAGAGGAAACTACAGCAAACAAATGCAATATAGATTTTATGTATCAAATTGAGAATGCCAATCCATTAGCATTTGTTTCACTACTGAGTTAACAAGTAACTAAGAGTCAGTATGAATAAAAATCAATGCCCACTAATACTCCTAAGTCCACAAAAAGTTTCTCTTGTTATTGAAATAAACTACTTCAAAAACAAAGCATCCACATAAGCAAAGACATCAAAATGAATAGAAATGATCACTTTTAATTTGCTACTGCTTGAAATCTTCTGTTTATATAACCTTTAAGCAAAATTTTAAAGATAACACATAATAGCCCCAAAACTGTCATATGCTTCTTTTTGTGTTAATAAACCCAGTGCTAGGTATGATTCTACAGAAAATACTGAAAACTACTGAAAAAAATAATAACTTGGCTCTGAACTGGGCATAAAGCAATCCGTTCCTTTTATTATACCAGATAAATAGATTTCAGCACTAAGGATGGAACATTCATGAAATATATTTTGCTACTGAAAATTTAAAGTCATATCATTGAACTGATGGAAGTTGCTTCATTTCAGATGGATATCTGAGGCTGTTTAAGTATTAATCTGGTTTTTAATAAAATATGTTTCTCTAGATTTAAAAAACAAAACGCATCCCTGTTTTGGATTCCTTTCTTTTAAATTAAATTGCAAGGCAGGTAAGTTCTTTTTCCTTTAATCAATGAATAGAAACTGGAGGGTGAAGACTGAATTATTTCTATGTTGTACCTCATTGCACAAAGCACGTAAAATGTCTAGCTAATATTTAAAAAATTCTTATGTTGACCTAGTTCTGTGGGATCCACATAATTCACACTCCATCACTCATTCACTCAGGAATTCATGACTTAGGGGGAGGGTGATGTGCCCATCAGAGGTAGGCAGCAACATGAGATGCCAGAAGGGTAGGGAGTTGAAGAAAGGACTATGTGGACAGATTGAACATGCACCCTCAAAAATTATCAGTATTCTCTCTTCCTTCCTGTTCTTAACACGACTCCCACTCCAGAACAAAATAGTGAACCACTAGACTAGTTAAATAATCTATGTCATGAAATTTTGTTACAAAACTACAAAAATAAGCACATGGTAAAAAATTGAAAAAATACATGAAAAGTATACCTCACCTTCTCTTCCTAGATGCTCAATCACATTTCAACAGGTAATAGGTTGTTTACCTTCCCAGAACTTTCCCTTGTACATGTTAAGGAATGCTTTATTTCTCCTCCGCATGAGCAAAAACCCACCCAAACCAAATATACAAGCATACTGCGCTGCATTACACTGAACCTTGCTTTTTTGTTCTTTATCATGATCTCTATCATACAACAGAAGAGTGCACAATACAAAAAAAAAACATTTTACAGACTAATAATGAAGTCAACATCCATGTAACTCTACTCAAGTCAAAAAGTAGCACTCTAGGAGTTTCCCAGGGGCCCTCCACAATCATAAACCACCCTTTCTCCGCTGGAGGCAACACTATCCTGGCCTTTAAAGACAACTTCCTTTCCTTTCTTCTTAATTTTACCATCTTTGTATGAATCCCTAAGGAATATTTTTAGCTTCTTGTAGGTTTTCTGAACCTTATATAAATGGAACCCTTCTGTATTATTAGGTTTTACAGTCATCCATGTTGTCACTGTTAGTGGTAGTTCATTTCTTCCATTGCTCTACTGTATTCCATCATATAATACAATTTACTTCTCTGTTCTCCTGTTGACGGGTATTTGGGTTACGCCCAGTTGTGGCGTATTACACACAATGCTGCTATGAACATCTGTATACACGTGCCCAAGGTTCTTTAAGGTCCTGGTCTCCTCATTTCCCCTCTAGCAGCTGACTGGAAAACAAATTTCATGGGAGAAAGAACAGTGAAATGAACTCTCATTTTAGCTCTCTAAGTCACTTAACCTACCTGGCTCTCCATTTGTCTCCTCATGTGTAAAATGGGGAGAAGGTATACTTGTTCATCTCTAAAAGGTCTTCTAGTTCTTAGAACTTTGTTAATTTTTCTAATATATTTGAGTTTACTAATTTGCTCCGCATCTCTTTCATCTCTGAGTTAACTGTTAAAGCCATCTATTATTTCAATGTGTTTTTAGTTGACAGAAACATTATTTGCTTATTTTCTGTGAATAATTACTTATGATGCCTTGTTTCTTTAGGAGCTTAGTTATTCTGTGGACAGTTCGTTTTCTTTGAAAAATTACTTGTGAGATTTCTGAGGCCTGTGTATTTCCACAGAGGATTTTGTTTGTTTCTGCCAGGTGCCAGGAGAACCACTTTAGGTTCATGCTCTGAGGGCAAAAAGTAGCATCAGTATTCTGCTTATCTCCCTGGATTCCAGCCTTGAAAGTTTGGCTTGATAATGTATGCAGCTTTTGGAAGCTTTTAAGAAGGTTTTAAAAAATATTTCATTGATCACTTTAAGTTTTAATCAGGAAAGTTGATCCGGCTCTATAAATTAAACCTTTCATAAAGTTATGCTTTCATAAATTAAACCACTTTGGCATCATTTCTATCAGTATAAAAATATACTTTATTCTTTTTTTTTTTTAACAGATGATGTCTTACTATGTTGCCCAGACCTGTCTTGAATTCTTGGCCTCAAGGAATCCTTTTGCCTTGGCCTTCCAAAGTGCTGGGATTACGGCTGTGAGCCACTGTGCCTGGCCTCAAATATACCTTATTCTTTTTGACAACTGCATGGTTGAGGTATATCACAATTTATTTACCATACTCCTAATGATGTATATTTAAATTCTGGTCAATATTGTTGTTTATAAACACCACATAAACATTCTTATAAAGTCATTATCACCCTTAGAACAGATTTCTAGAAGTAAAACTGCAAGAATAAAAAGACATAGTTATAGCAAGTTTCCCTTGGAGAAAGTTGGGCCACTTTACATTCTTAACATTTAGAATGTACACATAGGGTGTTGCTCCATTGATGGATGCACTGAAGGCCCTGACTGCACGACAATGCAATGTATCAATGTAACAAAAATATACTTGTACCCCAGAAATACATGCAAATAATCTTAATTTTAAAATCATAATAAAAAATTTAAAAAAGAATAACTAATTTTGGTTACAAAATTACTCATAAAAATGAAGTAAAATGTAGATTCCTAAAAAATGCATATTTATATTAAGAAAATTAATCCTTTGTCATGTGTTACAATTTCTTTTTCCACAATTTGTCATTTTATTTATTTAACTCTGTTCAGGGTACAAAAGCTTTTTACTATATCAGTCTCTCCCTTTATGGTTCTATGTTTGTTATGATGTTTTATCCATTGTTCACATTCATATCTGTGTTCAATAAGCATTTATTAAAGTGAGTTCACTTTATAGTTTAACAAATAGTTGCAAAATAATATTAAAAGAGCCTACAAAATATTAATATTTACTATCTGGCCCTTTTCAGAAAAAGTTTACCAGCTCCAGGGACAGAAGAAAAAGTTAAATGATAACTCAAAGAAACAGTCAAACAAATCCAAAAGGAGGGGCAACTGGCCTGGTCTCTTCATTAGTGTCATTTAAAAAAGAGGGTAGGAGGAATTATTCTAGATAAAAAGATCAATGAGAGATATAGTCCAATGCAAATGTAAACTTTTGATTAATTGGCTCCTGGAAAAAAAAGCAATAAAAAAACCCATTTTTGTGACTACTAGACACATTTGAATATGGACAAGATAGCAAATAAGACTAAGGGATCATTATTAATGTTCTAAGTATGATAATAGTATTGTAGTTATATAGGAGAATATCCTTATTTTTGGAGACTTCTGCTAAAATATATAGTAATAAAGTATTATAATATTTGCAACCTTTAAATGGTTCTATAAAAATGTACACACACATATAACAAACAGACAAGGCTAATATGAAATAAGTAGCAATAGTTGAATGAATGTGGGGATACAGAGATAATTACTGTATTCTTAGAACTTTGCTGTATATTTGAAAATTTTTATAAATGACAAAGGCAGCTTACAAAAGAATATACATTTTTTTCTTTTTTTTTTTAGCTAGAGTCTCACTCAGTCACCCAGGCTGGAGTGCAGTGGCATGCTCAGGGTCACCCCAGCTTTGACCCGCTGGGCTCAGGTGATCCTTTTGCCCCAGCCTTCCAAGTAACCGAAACTACAGGCGTGCGCTACCGCACCCGGCTAGTTTTTGATTTGTAATGTAGAGACAAGGTCTCGCCAAGTTGCCCGGGCTGGTCTCGAACCTGAGGGCTCAGGCAATCCACTCGCCTCGGCCTCCCAAAGTGCTGGGATTACAGGCTAAGTCACTGCGCCCGGCCAAGAATATACATCTTATAATCACATTTCCATGAACACTTGTACATACTCATTTTAAAATCTGCAGAAATATACATGCCAAAGTGTTATAATTGGTTATTTCTCAGGAGTGGAATCACAGGTAATCATTAATTTCTTTATATTTCTTTGAACGTCTCAGTATTTCACAGGTAATGAACTTTACCTTGATACATGTGGGGAAAAACAAACATCTTTTAGGGAGGTTTTATGGAAAACATAGAGGTAGGTTATTCATGTTTTGAACATGTTACAATTTCCAATATTAACTGCTGCTCTAAAAGAGATACTGTGGTATACTGATCCCAGAAGAAATATGTTTCCAAAAGTAAGCTTCTTATGTTTTCTCACATGAAGGAGGCTTATTAAATCTATACTCTTATTACAAAAGGATACCATTTTTAAATGATACAATTAGAAGTAATAAATGCTATAATCATTTTTACAGAGGGGCCAAATAAGCAGAGAGTTGCTTATACTTAAAGGACCCTTCTTTCAATGTCATTTACTTCATGTAGAATAGCTAATCAAGAAAACAAAAGCAAAAAGCAAACACAGACACTAACTTTCACTCTTTTTTCCAGAAGTGGAATCACCAAGTAACGATTCTCTTGTTTGTCTTCAAATAAATCATCTTCACTGCAATCCAACGGTTCACTCTAACAAATAAAACAAAACACTAAAATTTTTGAAATAAATTGAAAATTCATAGAATTAACAAAATACAATAAAAGTATATGCAGTCAAAGAGTAGTTTCTCATGCTACACACTATTCTATAAAAGGCATTGATATGGTTTGGATATCTGTCTCTTCTAAATCTCATGTTGAAATATGACCCTAGTATGGTAGGGCCTACTGGGAGGTGTCTGGGTCATAGGGGCAGATATTTCATGAATGGCTTGGAATATCAGTTCATGGCAGAACTGGTTGTTTAAAAGAGCCTGGCATCTCCTCCACTCTCTCTTTCTCCCTCTCTCACCATGTGTCATGCCTGCTTCCCTCTTTGATTTCTGCTATGATTGAGGCTTCCTGAGGCCTCACTAGAAGCAGATGCTGGTGCCATACTTCTTGTACAGCCTATAGAACTATGAGCCAAATAAACCTTTTTTCTTTATATATCACCCAGTCTCAGGTATTCCTTTATAGTGACACAATATGGACAAATACAGGCAAATTACATATATATATTTCCTTATCATCTTCTTGTGACTAGAAAACATTTATGATTCCTACTACTACCACCTAATATTTATGTACTGCTTTACAAACTATCAGCTCATTAGCTTTTTATAAAATCCTAAAATCCCATAACTAGGAAAAATAAGAATTATCCTCACTTTACAAAATTAAAAAAAACTTCAGGGGCATAATTTCCCTTATGCCCAAGATCTCAAGATATTTTAAACTGTTACTTTCTTCAATTAAGCAGGTTTGCTTCATTTTATTTCTTAATTAATCCACTATTATCATGTTTTTGGTATAAGACGTGATTTTCAGAGGCAACAATAAACATAATATTACTGTTACTTGAGTGACCACTAGATATACTGTACTCCAAATTTACATCAAAAAGTCAACTTGAATATTTGTTGAAAGGAAATTTGATGTATATATTAAAAAGATTCTATCTATGTATTTTTAAAGTTCAGTAGTTTAAGTATAAAATCACAAATATTTAAATGATGAATCAAAAGCATTTAAGAAATCTTTTTATTTTAAAGATGTGGGGTACAATTCAGGTTAGGGTACATAAGTGGTCGTCGTACAGGTAGAGTTTGGGCCTCCCATTGGTCCCCACTTCTCCTGGTTTAGGATCAGGTACCTTATTAGTGTTATGTGCCTCCCCCTTCCCTGCAGTGACCTGCTACTGGCAATCCCTTTCTTGTAGTATTATGACAAATGTTCAGAGTCCACTTAGGAGTGAGAACATGTGGTACTCAGTTCTTTGTTTCTGGGATAGATCATTGAGTACGAAGGACTCTAAATCCATCCAAGTTGCTGCAAAGTACCCTTAAATTTTCTAAAATGGTTCCTAAAGTAATATATAATAAGTAAACAGAACTTACTGAATAGTTTATGCTCCCAAGATTTGTTATTTTAAATGAAGCCAGGCAATCTGAGTTCAAGGAGTCCTTAAAAAGTAGCAGTACCTGTTCAGTTCCACTTCCAACAAAGTCATCTATCAGTACTAAGCTAAGTTTTTCCCACTTAGCAGCAACCTGAAAGAAAGAGAGTATCAGAGGAGTACATAAGAACAAAAAAATCAAACATGAGATAAACTTATAAGTCCTTTTGCTTCATATAGTTGTAATTTGTTATCCTCAATCTTATAAATAAGTAATGAAAATGATAATGTAAACACTGAAAGGAAATAAAGATATTGAGGGATCAGAAAACATAAGGAGTTATAACTTTATATATAAATACCAAAGTACTTAGATACAATATTTTATTAGTGTTTGTCCAGGGACTGTCATGTTCTTGATTTCTTTTTTTGAGATAGGGTCTTATTCTGTCACCTGGGCTGGAAGACAGTGGCACGATCATGGCTCACTGCAGTCTCCAACTCCTGGGCTCAAATGATCCTTCTATGTCAGTCTCCTGAGTAGCTGGGCTACAGGTGCACATCACCACACCTAGCTAATTTTTTTATTTCTAAATAAATTCTAACACCTCTCATGATTAAATATTTTGGAAATTCAACAATTATCATGAGTAAAACTCTAGTGAAGTTTCGTTCTCTTGCACAGCTAATTTAAGGATGATCCTCTTTCTCATAAGTCTTAGTGGATATGTATTTATGATCAGACCAATTACCCAAAGAATTCAGTTGCATTAAGCAACCAGAATGTACTAGTAGATACTATAAGAACTCATAATGCAGAATAATCTATAAAAGAGTTAAGATTAACTTTATACTTTAAACCCTGGTGTGGGTATCGGAGGGGGAATATTGCTATTATCAGGTGCACAGAAGGTAAAGGGTTCTAATAGTAGAACACCTAGAACCATTATAGCCTAATGGAATGATATGATAAGTTTATACCAGAATATGAGACCTCAAGCTTCATATAGAAGACAACATCCTTAAAGGTCCATACAGCTGAAAGCCTCCAGATTGGTACCCTGGAAAACTAATAGCATGAGGATCAGATCTCCCTATTCCTTGAGGCAGAAAAGCTAAAACTCCCACTCAGAATCCCAGAAGCACAGATACATCACCTAAATGATTTAGGAGGATAGCTTGCATTTGAGCAAGAATGTAAGAAAGATTCTTCATATAACTAAGTATCAATCTTGCCCCATAAGGATAATTTCTACAGCTGTGATTCTTCACTTGTACAGAAAGGCATTATCCTCCTTTCCTCCCATGAGTATTATGGAATATAAAGAACTCTAGGAAGAGGCATTAATAATAAAAATGTGCTCAACATGCAAGCACCGCAAAACTATGTATTCATGCATATATGCACATACATATTTGCAAACTATAGCTCTAGGACAGTGCTGTCAAATAGAAATTATACATGTAAACATATATAATCTTAAGTTTTCTAGTAGCATTGAAAAGGTGAAAATAATTTTAATATATTTAACCCAATATATCTAAAATACTGTCATTTTGATTCAATATACTAACAAATTGTTGAGATATGTTATTTTTCTTTTTTAGCAAGTCTTTGAAATCTGGTGTGTATTTGACATTTATAGCACATTTTAATTCAGACTAGCCACATTTCAAATGTTGAATAACTACAAGTGACTAGTGGTTATTGCATTAGACAGTACAACTATACAACACATTAGCCTTTTTCTACTGACAACATACCAATATTTATGCTTCAGGTATAAATGACCTCAATTTCTAAATGTCTGCTACATAAATCCTTGTTGAAACTTGCAAAGACAATTTCTACTTGACAGAAAGCCTAAAAAGAGAAAAGCTAATTATGTACTACTCTAGACTCAGCAGTGTTTCAAGTCCTATCATCGGATTAAGCATTATACCTCAGGCTTTTATGAAGAGCTGATCTGGGAACATAATAATCTTGATTTTTATTATTTAACTCTAATTCATGCTTGTATTTTACCTATCTTTGTAAGTTGACTTAATTTCTTCTGGGAATAAGGTAGTAAAAGGATGGATGGATCCATAGCAAACTGAAAGGAAGACTTCCCATGCATTCTGTTTTAGGGTAAAACTGCTACCAAAGACCTATTTTCTTATTTAATAAAGTATTCATTTTCTTATCTATCTAAATCCTCTTTTTAAAAAACCTCAAACAAGCTGGGTATGGTGGTTAACGCCTGTAATCCCAACACTTTCGGAGGCAGAATTGGGAAGACACCTTGAGTCCATAGGTTTGAGACCAGACTAGGCAACTTGGCAAGACTCATCTCTACAATAAATCAAAATATTAGCCGGGCATGGTGGAGTACACCTGTGGCTCCAAGTGCTTGGAAGGCTGAGGTGGAAAGATCACCTGAGTCCAGCAGGTCGAGGCTGGGGTAGCCATGAGCATGCCACTGCACTCCAGCCTAGGCAACAGAGTGAGACTCCAACTCAAAAACAACAAAAAACAAAAACATACAAACCAACAAAAAACACAGCAAATTCCTCTCAGAACTCAATGTTAGGGGGAAAAAAAACTGCCCTTGCAGTATGTTACATTCAATTGTAAAAGCCATCATATTTACCTTTTTCTCTTAACTGCTAAATTAAGTATAATTGCTCAAATGCCATTACTTCTCTTAACCTAGGTTTTCTGATATGATTATACCCACTCTGCCTTTATTTCTAGATTCTTGGCTTTCATTCTTATTTTTAAAGTAACCAACTACTTTATTCTAAACTCCATAAAGTCTGGGAGGCAGCAGTAACAAATCCCAACTACAGGGAATGATGCAATGCTCAGCCTTGGGTAACATGCTAGTAGCAGAGCTTTACGGTGTCTAAGCAGGGAACCTACTTCAAGGGAGTGAAGTGAGGACTATATTTCACTCAATTAATGAGATGCAAGGGAATTGTTTTCCATTATCCAGGTGAAGAGGACCTTGGGTAGGTACAAGGAATGGATGACAGCCCTGGCCCTTGTCTAACATAATAATAGTTACTGCTTACTAAGCTCCTCCTATGTGCCCAGCTTTAGGCAAGACACTCTACAATGTCATTCGACTTATTTAATGATTCTCTCAGAGATAGGATGATCCTAAATTTCATAAAGGAGGAAAATGAGTTCACAAGAACTAAATGCATTCCTAAAGGTTAAATGTGTTCTTGCAGGGTATACCAGATGTCTTTCTCCTACCATTTCTTGAAAAGAGAATAGAAAGACATTTATCAATAGCTTCCAAATAAATATACAATGTGCTTTTAAAAGAGCTTTCAAAATCAAATAGGATGGCTTTCAAATTATTTTCCTTTTGAGAATTTAAGTCTTCTATGTATTATAGAGGTTGAATATGTATTACAGAGATTGAAAGTATCTCTGTTAACATAAAGCCCAATAAAATAAAATTCCAACTTGATATTCCCCCTCCACACATAAAATGACTATTCACATTTAAAAATTCATTTCAAACTTTCTAAAACTTTTATCAATAATCCATTAAGCTTCTAATTAAGCAGACAGGCACACAAAATAAGGTAGTATTTCCTTTCTTTTGCAAAGTAGCATAAAACCTTTAAAAATTGTATAGTGTACTAAAATATTCTTGGAAGAGTTATTTCTGACTAGTTATGACTATTTGTCTTCATTCATAAACACTTTGAATCACAAAATTGAATACATTTTAAGCAGGAGAATACATTATCCCCTCCAAAAATATCAAAATCAGACAAATATTATTGGTGGACTCCAGTGACAAACCTCTAATTTTCTACTGATTTTCTGTGCCTTTTTACCTGCTATTTGGCAATCAATACTGATATCTTATAGCAACTTCAAATTTACATTAAAAGATAAGACTATAAATTGTGGAAACTTGCTCAAAGGTCAGCCCTGAGTTTCCAAATATAACATAATAAAAATCTTTCAGCAACAGTTTTTAGAAAAAGAAACACAGGTTACAAGTGGTAACTTGTCTCTCTGGAGAAGGGCTATTTGTATCTATAGGACAGTGATACATTTCAAGGAGTGGATTGGTTCCAGACCCGCCTGGGCAACTTGGCGAGACCTCATCTCTACAATAAAATCAAAAAATCAGCCAGGCATGGTAGCGCATGCCTGTAATTCCGGCTACTCGGAAGGCTGGGCGGAAGGATCGCTGGAGCCCAGCAGGTCGAGGCTGCAGTAGCCAGGAGCGGCCACTGCACTG
This sequence comes from Carlito syrichta, assembly GCF_000164805.1. Taxonomy (NCBI): domain Eukaryota; kingdom Metazoa; phylum Chordata; class Mammalia; order Primates; family Tarsiidae; genus Carlito; species Carlito syrichta. Next base: position 154,502 of record NW_007249181.1, read on the forward strand.
CAGTCTGGGCGACAGAGTAAGACTCCAACTCAATAAATAAACAAATAAATAAATAAATAAATCAGAGACAATTAAGTTTAAATAGATAATTATCAACATTTAAAAATGTGAAAAACTGACAAGCTTTCTAGAAAGTCTTATCTAGTTAACTCAATAATAACCACACTGTAAGTAAAAAATATACATCTAATTATTATCACGTTAAAGAGTAGAAATAGTTACATAAAAGACAAATAAATAAGCAATTGTTACTATATATTTACTTATAAATTTCAAACAACTTAAAGACTATGACTCAAAATGGCAAGGCAAAAAAAAATCATTAGGTAGTATTCAGACAATTTTAAGAAAAAAGAACAATGTAATATATATGATTTTAAGTGCAGCACTAGTAATTGACTTACATAATTAATAAGACTCCAGGACAAGCTCTATGAAATGTAGGAATGTTTAGAATGTCTAAGACCACCAATTGAATTATTAGGAGAATAAGTATTATACCTGAAAGTTCTCTTTCCAAACAGCACAAGCATTACTTGATCTAAAGGATACTATGAAAAAGAGGTTTCCTCCACCTGAATCCATAAGTTGAACTGCACAAGGATCTCCAAATGGAAGTTGGCACACAAATTTAGGAGTCCCATTTTTAAATGAAATCAGCTGATTCTTTTGAGTAAGGGCAATCAGAGACATTCTTAACTGGTTGTTGATTACTTCAGCTGCACAGACATGTACACAAGTCACCACACTGCTATATGCAGGAGGGATAATATACGCATCACTTAATATTTCTTGACTTTCAAGAGAGTATACACAAAATTTGGTATCCCGAATTGCATAATCTGATTTTGAAGGCTCTTGGGTACATCCTTCCTTGGAATAATAACATTCCTTTAATCCCAGTAAAACTATACCTAAATTTTCAATCTCCCCTGCCCACTCAATAGAGGAAAATTTACCTGACACACTAATAATTTTGCCAGTTTGGGGAGTGAGACAGAAGAATGTTTTGGCATGTCTCCATAATACTAAAGGGCCATTAAGGATTCTTAAGCCATCGTTCAATTCATAGTCTAGCTTAAAAACTAAACGCCTTTCAAACTTATTGGTACTGTGAAGAAATAGGAGAAAATATTTGAAAACCTTATCATTTTTATTGCTTTGTATCACAACATAAGGGAGGTTAATTCTAGTTCTGCAATCTGACACAAAACTGCAACATATAATTTTTAAATAAGAGTTTTCTTCTTTTATGCTAAAAAATCCAGTGGACTTCTGAACAAAAGTTCTTGCTTCTCTGTCAAATACCATTCTTTTGACATGTAATATGGGTGTTTTTGCAGGCTCTTTATCTACAAAATGCTCTTCAGACAGCTTGAAAACAAGAATTTCTCCATTATAACACAAGAGCCTTTCCTTTTTGTTAGATGACATTGCTTGTTTGCTACTCATTCCACAATATCAAGTCTTTGTGTTGATCTAATTTTCAAATGCAAATTGATTCCAGTTGATGCTTTTAAACCTAAAAAAGAAATGAAAAAAAACTGACATGAAGCAGGAAGAATTGAAAACACAAATTTCTGTTAGAGAACGATCACATGGGTAATTATAAATTTTATTATGTAAACATTTTAAGCTTTTTGTACTATTTTGACAATGTCACACTTACTGAAAAAAATATCCAAAACATTATTTCTTTCGATTCCTTAAAAAACAATTTGCTAATACAAATAACCATATCAAAAAAGATACCTGAATGTGTTACCAGCATGTATTTAAAGCTTTAGAAGCTTTATTAAAAGTGACTTCAGATATTCTTGCAGGCTCAGAAAATTTATTAAGGGTAATACTTCTCTGTTTCAAACCTAACAACTCTAATGTGGTTTCCCACTCTCTGACTTAACTCCTTTAGAATGATGATTCAGTTAGTCAATGGTTTACTTGTCTTGGAGCTCAGTTTCTTCCCAAACATGATGATTCTTTAATTAGATTTCTCCACAACCCAGGCACTCGGCCTCCTGCTTCCTGAACACAGTAGCTTGTACAGGCTCTATGACAAAAGAGAAGCTTCAGAAAAAAAAATAGGAGATGCTATAACAAGGCTTTAAAAATCTCCATAGGAGTAAGAGGAATAAATCTTACTTTATAAAAACAACGCATTTGTATGACCTAAGTCAACATTCTTATTTCAACTTATGAAAAAAATAGAAGATTGACACAACTTATTATAATGAAAAGAAGAATAAATAATAGCTATCAATCATTCATACTTATGTTATACCAGGTACAATACAAGCATGATTTCATTTAAGAAAACCTTATTTTAAAGAAGGTAAGAAAAGTTTCCAAGGTTACAACACGAATCCACAGTTGTTAATAATTGGCAATGGTGCTAGTTTGGAAAAGGGGCACTCTGACTCCTTTTGACCACCACACCATCCTGGTATGCATTCCCTTATTCTGAACAAACTGGTTAGAAGAAAGGAAACATGAGACAATTAGTTAAATAAATAACAAAAGAAGATCCTGTATACTGAACACACATATAAAAAAATGTTGATTTCTCTTTATTCAGTGTAATAAACACTACTTATTAGAAATCCTAGCCAGATTAATTAGGCAAGAGGAAAAAAAGGCATACAAATTGGAAAGGAGAAAGTCAAATTGTCCCTGTTTGCAGATAGTATAATCTTATAGATAGCCGGGCTCGGTGGCTCAGCCTGTAATCCCGCACCTTTGGGAGGCTGAGGTGAGTGGATTGCCTGAGCCCGTGGGTTCGAGACCCGCCTGGGCAGCGAGACCTCATCTCTACAATAAATCAAAAAATCAGCCGGGCGTGGTAGCGCATGCCTGTAATTCCGGCTACTTGGAAGGCTGACGTGGAAGGATCACCGGAGCCCAGCAGGTCGAGGCTGCAGTGGCCGGGAGCGGCCACTGCACTCCAGTCTGGGTGACAGAGTGAGACTCCAACTCAAAAAAAAAAAAAAAAATCCTATAGATAGAAAACACTAATAAATCCACCAAAACACTATTATAAATAATAAATTCAGTAAAGTCACAGGATATAAAATCAACATATAAAAATCTGTAGCATTTCTACATGCAAATAGCAAACTATCTGAAAAAGAAATAAAGAAAATGATTCAATTTATAGTAGCTTAGGAAAAAAATACACAGAAATAAACTTAACCATGGAGACAACAGATCTCTACACGAAAAACTATAGCATGCTGATGAGAGATTTAAGATGACACAAATGGAAAGATATCCCATGTTCAGGGATTGAAAGGATTAATATTGTTAAATTTGCTATACTTTCCAAAGCAATCTATAGACTTAATATAGTGTCTGTCAAAATACCAATGACATTCTTCACATAAAAAGAAAAAAATCTTAAAATTCATACAGAACCACAAAAGATTCTGAATAGCCAAAGCAATACTGAAAAAAAAAGAAAAGAACAAACCTGGAAGCATCACACTACCTGACTTCAAAATATACAACAAAACTATAGTAACTAAAATAGCATGGAACTGGCATAAAAACAGACACATGGATCAATGGAACACAATAGAGAGGTCATAAATAAATGCATGCATCTACAGCCAACTAATTTTTGACAAAGGTGCCAAGAATACATGCTCACGAAAGGATAGTCTCTTCAATAGATAGTGTTAAGAAAATTGGCTATCCACATGCAGAAGAATGAGACTAGACTCCCATCTCTCACCATATCCAAATTCAACTCAACATGGATTAAAGATTTAAACGTAAAGCCTAAAACCATGAAGCTACTAGAAGAAAACATAGGGTAAATACTTTATTACATTGGGCTGGGCAAAGATTTTTTAAGATCTCAAAAGCACAGGCAACAAAAGCAAAAATAAACAAACGAGGTTATATGAAACTAAAAAGCCTTTGCACAACAAAGAAAATAGAGTGAAGAAACAACCTACATAATGGAAGAAAATATTTTAAGCTATAATATAACAAGCTTAATATCTAAAATATACAAGTTAACATACAAAATCTCGATAAAAAATGGACAAAAGAACTTAGACTTCTCTCAAAAGAAGAGACACAAATGAACAACAGGTACATACAAAAATAATCAATATCACTAATCATCAGGGAGATGCAACTCAGACAAGATCAGGCACCCTAAGGGTGGTATGGCTGTAGTCTGGGAGTTTCAAATCAAAAACCACAATTAGATATTACCTCATTCCAATTACAATGACTATTATCAAAAAGACAAATGATAACAAATGTTGGGAAAAAAGGAACACTTACACACTGTTGGTGGGAATGTAAATTAGTACTATGGAAAACAGCATGGAGGTTTCTCAAAAAATGAAAAACAGAACTACCATATGATCCAGTAATTCCTCTATTGGGCCTATATCCAAAGGAAATGAAATTGGTGTATAACAGAGATATCTACACTTCCATGTTTATTCAGCACTATTTACAACAGCTAAAATAGAATCCACCCAAGTATCCAACAATGAATAAATGGATAAAGAAAATGTAATGTGTATATATATATATATACACATACATATGTATGTGTGTGTATATATATATAGTACATATATATACACACTATATATATACCATTGTGTGTGTGTATATATATATACACACACACACACACACACACATATATACAATGGTATACTATTCGGCCATAAGATAAATGAAATTCTAGCATTTGTGACAACATGGATGAACTTGGAGGACATGCTAAGTGAAAGAAGCCAGACACAGAAAGACAAATACTGTATGATCTCACTCATATATGAAACCTTTAAAAAAAGTTCATATCATAGAAGTATAGAGTAGAACAGTAGTTACCACAGATGGGGAGGGAAGAGAGGATAGGGAGAGGTTGGTCAAAAGGTACAAAGTGACAATAAGATAGGAGGAATAAGTTCTGCTATTCTATTGCACAGTAGGGTAAGGATAGGTAACAGTAAGGTATAATTTTTTACAAACTAGCTAGAAGTTTTTGAAAGTTCTCACCACAAAGAAATGGTAAATGAATGTGGTAATGAATACATTAAATACCCTTACTTGGTCATTATACAATATATATGTGTATTGATACATCAAATTGTATCCCATAGATATGTACAATTACAATGTGTCAAGAAAAATAAGTAAAAAACAGAAAAAAATAGAAGTCACTGGCTTACTGGTCTGTTGTTAGGCAATAAATGTAAACTGAGACAACAGGTATCACAAAGTAGTTTCAGTTTCATCAGTAAAGAAGATAGGTAGATAAATAAAAGGTGTGGCTTTCACCTATGAAGCTATCACTTATTTTAAAGAAAATAAGCATGTAATAATACATCAAGATGTATGAATAATAATATATTTCAAATTCCACACAGACATGTAAAGTTTCCTAGATTTCCAGAAAGGCATTAAAATAATATACTCTGAGGTAAAGATCTAAGGATTCATCACCTTTTACTACCTACTCAAAGGTTTTCAGATTTCTTAATATTAAAAACAACCAAAAAGAACTTCTGTAAGGATTTTATTTTATTTTAATATTAAATGTCACAAGTAAAGTGCAATAAGCACAAAGCTCTAGTCACCTACCAATAACCTGAGTATGATAGGAATAAGGAGAATCTGATTGTTAAATGGCCAGAATTTAGGAAAATTAGACCCCTTACATTCTATTCTTTTAATGTCATCAATACATTCCCTAAGTTAGAAACTTCTAACTTCCAACTCTCAGTTTCAGGTGCCACTACTATAGTTCAGGCTTTCATCTCTCAGACTGAAGTAAAAGCTTCTTAGTCTTCCTTACCCTACTCTTTCTTCCCTCTGATGTATCAATTTGTTTATGCTACTTCAGTTACTTATTCTAAAAACACACACTTGATCCTCTCATTGTCCATCCCCTAATTTAAAAACGTGCATGTCCCCCCACCCCTTCTCAATAAACCTATGATCCTTGAATTACTATCTGGTAAGACAGTGTATTGAACATAGGAATGGTATAGTGAAAGTAGGTTGCAAACCATTGTTATGAAGCTTAGCATGGCATTCAAAACTCCGTTATATACTCCTAATCCAACCAGCTTTTAATGTGATCTCCAGGCAAAAAGCAAACTTATTTTCATGAACTTAGACTCAAACAGGTCTAAAAATATAAATGACTATTAAGTGAAAAGTAACTATTTTTGAGTATTAAATACCATTGCAAAACCACGCACATTTTCAAATAAGTTATTTTAGATGGACCACCTTTAGAGTTAAATTAGATGCTAGTCATATATTAATTCACGAAGACAAATATTTTTTCTCAAACTTTATGTAATTGTAAGACTTAACATATGTGTGTATATATATATGTTATATTTTATACTGATGCAATGTTTTTAATTTCTTTTGGTTTTAATGTGATTTTAATTAGATCGAACTTACTAAAATGAATTTAATTTTAACTTTTTCCCAATCTTCACTTAAGTATAACTGCCAAGTGAGTAGACCTTACATATTGTCACTGTAACGTTTATTTTAAAGGTTCTACTGGGCGACAGAGTGAGACTCCAACTCAAAAATAAAAATTAAAATAAAAAAATAAAATAAAAAAAAAAAAAAAAAAAAAAAAGGTTCTTGACATATATTCACAAAATCTGCAGGCCCATGAAAAGGTAGTACTTTTTTTAAAGGCAGAAATACATCAAAACAAGTCAAACTAAGTTCAATTTAGAGGTTCTTAATTCAACATAAGCAATTCTTGATCAATCAAACCCTGACAATTGGGGCACCAGGTTTACTCTTCTAGCCTGTTGGCTATTTGACTTTTTACTTGCTATCATTACAAAAGTGGCTGCAGCCGGGCTCCGTGGCTCAGCCTGTAATCTCGCGCCTTTGGGAGGCTGAGGTGAGTGGATTTCCTGAGCCCGCAGGTTCGAGACCCGCCGGGGCAGCAAGACCTCATCTCTACAATAAATCAAAAAATTAGCCAGGCGTGGTAGCGCGCGCCTGCAATTCCGGCTACCTGGAAGGCTGAGGCGGAAGGATCGCCGGAGCCCAGTAGGTCGAGGCTGCGGTTGCCAGGGGCGGCCATTGCACTCCAGTCTGGGCGACAGAGTGAGACTCCAACTCAAAAAAAAAAAAAAAAAAGTGGCTGCAGAAGAAAATAGGTTAACTCACATCAGTTAAGTTTTACCTCCTGTTTGCAGTTATGGGTGTGGAAAGGGAGTGAAGATTTGGAAGCAGATTATTTATAAAATACTACGTAATAAATTTGAACTTTTTCTGCTCTATGTTACCATACATCAAAGTTGACTGTATCTATTTTATTTATTTATTTATTTATTTATTTATTTATTTATTTATTTATTTATGAGTTGGAGTCTCACTCTGTCGCCCAGACTGGAGTGCCGTGGCCGCTCCTGACCACCGCAGCCTCGACCTGCTGGGCTCCGCGATCCTTCCGCCTCAGCCTTCCAAGTAGCCGGAATTACAGGCGCCCGCTACCACGCCCGGCTAATTTTTGATTTATTGTAGAGATGAGGTCTCGCCAAGTTGCCAGGCGGGTCTCGAACCTGCGGGTTCAGGCAATCCACTCACCTCAGCCTCCCAAAGGCGCGGGATTACAGGCTGAGCCACCGAGCCCAGCTGTATATATTTTATATATAAAATTAAAACACATGTGTATGTATACTAGCGAAATGATAATACATATAGGTACATGGTAACATAAAATAATAGGTTGGCAATAAATTATAATCATCATCTACTCTTCTTTACTCTCCTCCCCCTCAATAAACATGATGCTCCCTTTAAATGCCAACAAAGCTGGGCTCGGTGGCTCAGCCTGTAATCCCGCGCCTTGGCAGGCTGAGGTGAGTGGACTGCCTGAGCCTGTGGGTTCGAGACCCGCCTGGGCAACTTGGCCAGCCCTCATCTCTACAATAAATCAAAAAATTAGCCGGGTGTGGTAGTGCACACCTGTAGTTCCAGCTCCTTGGAAGGCCGAAGCGGAAGGATCGCTGGAGCCCAGCAAGTCTAGGCTGCGGTGGCTAGGAGCGGCCCCTGCACTCCAGTCTGGGTGTCAGAGTGAGACTCCAACTCAAAAAAATAAAATAAAATAAAAATAAATGCCAACAAATTCATTTTGCACTAGAAATTTCACAACTCTAAATAAACAATCAGGGTGGTTCAGGAATATCTTAGAAGAGCACTCAATCTGCAGATGAAGTCCAAAAAAGTTTAAGAAACCTTACCAAGAGTAAATATCTTTGGGGAAAAGGTAGAATAAGACATTCAACTAAAAATTGCACCTCATTATAATGAACATAATATTATGAACATGATACTGGTAGATGTTTTTCCAATATATATGGCATTGGTAACCTAAGTAAATTAACTTAGCAACAAAATAGGACTACTATTAAAACTGTTTTCTCCCTATATAAATTATTTGTTGGGGCTTACACAGAATTGATCTCCCCTTTTCAACATTATCTAATACATCTGAAACATCAGTGAATGTTGGGTGAATGGTGCTCAACTAAATTAGAGAAAATTAAGTTAAAGGGCTTTTTTATGTCATAGTAGGTACTCCTAAATTTCTCCTATAAGTAATGATAAATCATTGAAAGATTTCAAAAACAGACAATCATAGGATTGTCTTTGAATTATAAAGATCCTGGTAAAAGTGTTGAGGATGTGAGTGAGATGAGACTAGAAAGACAGAGCTCACAACTAGGAAATAATTATAAGTATTTAATAAAAGGGAGAGATGACTCAAAAGGTAATCTGACAGGCAACTGAAATGCCACATCTCCAACAGTTTCATTTGTAGATATGAGCCCAGAGGAATAAACCCACCACATATGCAAAATACATTGCTCTAGAATGTTCACTATGCTATTATTTGCAATATGAAAATAGTAAAACATCAATGAACACCAATGAGGAAATAAATAAATATAAATGGAATATCATACAATAGTTAAAAGGAATGAATTAGAACTATACATGAAGCCGGGCTTGGTGGCTCAGCCTGTAATCCTGTGCTTTGGGAGGCTGAGGTGAGTGGA
>NW_007249181.1:163630-202464 GCF_000164805.1 Carlito syrichta
TTCGAGACCCACCTGGGCAACTTGGTGAGACTCATCTCTACAATAAATTAAAAAATCAGCCGGGCATGGTAGCGCGTGCCTGTAGTTCCGGCTGCTTGGAAGGCTGAGGCGGAAGGATCGCCAGAGCCCAGCAGGTCGAGGCTGCAGTGGCTGGGAGCGGCCACTGCACTCCAGTCTGGGTGACAGAGTGAGGTTCCAACTCAAAAAAATAAAAAATAAAAATAAAAAAAGAACTATACATGAACTATAGATATCATGGCTACTATAAGTATCACTATATCATGGCTAGATTTCAAAAATAAAATGAATTAAAAATTAAGTTGCAAACAAATGTATACTGCAATATGCTATTTATGTAAATTAAAACACATAAAACAGCATTATGCATTTTCAATTTACCTACAATGGCTAACATTCCCCGAGCACTTCCTCAGGGAATAGTGCCAGGTACTGTTTGTTGTTGTTGTTTTGTTTTTCTCAAGGAATAGTGCCAGGTATTGCTCTAAGCACTTTAGATTAACTAACTTATTTATTTCTTATGATATCCTTAGGCCATAGGCACTATTATTATCCTGTTTTACAGATGGGGGAACCGAGGCACAGAGTTTCAAGATCTTCTCAAAGTCTTATAGATAAGTGACAGAGCCAGGATTCAAACCCAGGCATTCTGGTCCGAAACAAAAATTTTAAAAAAAGAAAAGGAAAGGAAAAACTGTAAAGATTTCATGCCAAATTCTGAAAGACTGTTGACTCTGGACAAGGAAGTGGATATCAGGATGGAGGAGTGGAGCCAGAGGAAGACTTTAGTTATATCTGAAATATTTTTTAAGGATGTATCCAGACAATTTTAAAGCAATATACTTCATTTTTTACATAAAAATGTAAACATATACTTCAAAAGTCTGGGATGAAAGATGCTAAGCTATCATGCTATCATGGCTGACTGCGTATGATGGAAATACGGGCACTTATTACAACTTTGTAGTAGATCTTCTTTCCAATTATTATTTTTTTAAACTGAGAAACATAAAATTTGTTCAAGTACCTTATAAATCTCAAACTTTCTCAACCCTGGCACTATTGCCATTTTGCACTGGATAACCGTTGTGAGCTGTCCTGTGCATTGGAGGACGTTTGTCAGTATCCCTGGCCTTAAACACTAGAAAGCCAGTAGCATGCCCATTTCCCCAGCTGTGACAACCAAAATGCTCCAGACTTTGCCAAAGATACCGAGTGGCGAAACCGCACCCTTCCCGCGCCCTCCATTAAGAACTACCTTACTTAATAAACCGAAAGACGCCTTATATCACTTAGTTTAACTATATATATAATTATTTGAATTTAAGGATCTCAGATATTTTCCTTATTAATCATCTCACACTCCAGGTGGGAAGGATGTTGAAGGGATGAAGAAAGTTTCAAACGAAATAATCTCCGAATATAACACTTAAAATCCAATTATAATTCCACAGAATGACAGGCCCAGGCCCCGGGGCGCCCGCTTCCTTCTCGCTCTCCCGCAATGCGGAGGCCAAAGGGTACAAATTCAGCCCTGTTACCCACTCTACGAAGGCCCAGGGAGGGAAGACTTGCCCACATCCCCCTACCTCTGACCAGCTGCCATGTCCGCGATGCCCCAACGTGGCTACAATGCCAGTGGCTCCAAAGATCCCGCCAGCGCGCTGCATCCTGGGAGGCCGGTCCGGAGGCTACGTCGAACGCAAAGGAGGCGGAGCCTACTTAACCAGCCGGGAGATGGTTGCCAAGGGAGGCTGAGAAGGCGGGGCCCTGGGGAGTGTTGTGAAAGCGAATAGCAGGCAAGCTCTCTATGGCGGAGCTCGGCGGGGGAAGCGCCGGCGACCTCGCGGCTGGCGGGGGCGGGACCGCAGTGCGGGGGACGTCAAGGGGCGAGGCCAGAACGAGAAGCGAATGGGCTCCACGCTAAGGGCCTCGTCCCGCCTCCAGACACAGGCGGCCGCATTGGATTGGGTGGTGCGACGGTACTTCTGTCCGCCTTCCGGTGTCACGCGACAGCCTCCTCTTCCCACCCTTCTGCCTACCTCTGGGCGGGACTGGCGGGTGATGAGATACTCGGTTCGCGACGGTGGAAGGGGAGACGGCGATAACTGTAATCACGTCCACGACCGCGATCATGGCCGAGGTGAGGAGCCTACTGCACTGCCACTGGCCCCCCTGGGCCCGGAAGCCGCCTCTGGGGTCTGGGGCCCGTGTGTCCGGGTGCAGGTGGGCTGGGCTGAGGGTAAACGGGGTGGTGCGAGTAGTATCTAAGGTCCTGTCGTGTCTCCCATCCAGAATCACGCTCAGAATAAAGCCAGGCTCATCTCTGAGACCCGACGGAGGTTCGAAGCTGAGTATGTGGCAGGTGGGTACCGCGTACTCGGGGTTAAGGAAGGTGTGCAGTGAACATCCCCAACTTTGCTGGGGTGTTTGTGAGAGTCTCTGTGGGAGGTGTTAGGGACCCTTTCCACCTTCACAGGAACGATACGCTGCACGTTTCAAAGGTTTTTCTCTCCGTAAAAAGCTGTATGCACTTCTTCAAGTGGGCAGGTGGTGCGATGCTTCCTTAAATGGATAGCGTAAGTTGGAAATCTGTGAGTTTCTTGCATCTCCTCGTGTTTCATGGAACTTGCAGAACACTTGTTAGGCCCACGACACAGGTGACACTGTACAGTCCACGGTTCCACTGTTGGCCTTTCACCAGCAACACTTGAGAAAATAAACCTGGAAACTGCCATAATACTATTGACGTGTACTTAATTGGGATCCAAATTCCTTGAATATTTTCCTGACTCCACTTCATACAACCCAGCATGCTACCCACAGAGCAGGAACTAGAACAAGTTCTTAATCATCTCAAAATATATTTTGCAAGGTACCTATGAGTCCACCTATAAATTGATTTGTTGGTTGAACATTCTATGTCCAGATGTCACAGATACTTGAACTGTCAGGTACTTAACTGATTAACTGATGTATTATTACTTGTACAGTAATTTTTATAGACATACAGAACAATTTGTTGTAAATATGGATTTAAGTAAGGATTTGTATGTTGCCTACCTTAAGATTGATTCTAGTCCTGACCCTGCCACTAAATAGCTTACTTGTCAGTCCTGAGCCCCTCTTTGCGTATCTGTGAAATTCAAATAATAAAGTTAGGAGAATTAAATGAAAACCACATATCAAACTGTCTAGCATGGGTTTAACATATAGTAGACTTGCCATGAATATTTTGCCTCAATCATCATTTTGGTGACTGTAAAAGGAGTTAATCTTCCACATTTTGACTAGTGCTCAGCAGAGGTTCTCTGCAACTCTATTTCATTTTTTGAATTGGGGGAGGTCTCATTCTGTCACCCAGCCTGGAGTATGGTGGCATGATCATGGCTCACCTCAGCCTTGACCTCCTGGGCTCAAATAGTCCTCCTGCCTCAGCCTCCCAAAGTGCTGGGATTACAGGCATGAGCCACCACACCAGGCCCCCTGCAACTTAAAACTGTTCTAGATCATACATCAGTTAATGACCTAGAACAAATAAGGAAATCTGTTCCAAATACTGGTCAGTAAATCTTTCCATACCTCCTTGCCAATTTTCTTCATACCCAAAACTTTGCACCAGAGAGTTGCAAAAGCACTCGATTTACTCTTAGCCCGGAAATCTTGTTTTTAATAGCATAGCTGTTTCCAGTAAAAGGATAATTCTAAAATTACTTTCTATAGAAATGTAACAGTTATAGCTACATGATTTATAATATTTTAGGAAGTAATTTGGAATGACACCAAACGAGCAAGTAACTTTCCAATAGTCATTTTTATGCCCAAGGGAGGAAGCAGAATATAGACAGAAATTTAGCAATAGACAAGATCTTAGAGGCCATCTTAGTTCAACTTTCTCATTTTTAAAATGAAGAAAGTGAAGTCTAGAGAGATTAAGTGATTTGCTCAAAATCCCTGGTGTTATTGTCTAAGCCAGGGCTAGGGCTTATGTCTTCTGAATTTCATTACAGTAATCTTTTGGCAACACTATGATGTCAAATTAGATCATGTCACACCTCAACTTGAAACCCTTCAATACCTTTCTACTGCCATTTGAATAAAATCCCAGTTCTTTATGGTGGCCTGCATCATAAAGTTATGATAAAAATCCATATCAAGGCCATGCATGATCTGGCTCGTGGCCATACCTCCATCCTCATCTGTTGCTACTCTTTCTTGGTACACATTTGACCACTGCTTAAAGTAAGAGATGTATGATACATTACTACCCAGTGCACACTCACATAACTGAAGCAAAAGTTCATTGAAGAATACTTGCTCTGAAAACATGTGATTCTGATTTTTTTTGGTTTGACATCCTTTAAAAAAAAATCAATGACTCACAAAATTGACTTCACAATTCAAAACGTGACCCACAGTTTGAAAAACGTGACTCGCCACACTGCCTTGTTTGTGTTCTTCAGACAGTGAGTCTGTTTCCATCTTGGACTTTTCCACTTCTCTCTGCCTAGAAAGATTTTTCCCAGGTAGTCTGCATGACGTGATCCTTTTTGTTTAAGTTTTAAATGTATTTGAAAGGACCTCACTGATTATTGAATAGCCTCCCTGTCTTGTTTATTTTTTCTCCTTTGCAGCTCTTTCCATAATCTGTAATTATCTTATTCATTTGTTTATTTTTCACCTCCTCTAGCAGAATGTAATGGGTTCTGTAGTAACCTATACATAATGAAGGCAGGCCTTGTGTGTGTCACCTCTGTATACTTAGCACAGTTTGCGATACATACTCACTGAATGAATATGGCAATATTTGAATACATCCATAGGAAGATTAGTCTGATTTTTTTTTGAATTGGAGTCTCACTTTCTCACCCAGACTGGAGTACAGTGGCACACTCCTGGCCACCGCAGCCTCGACGTGCTAGGCTCTGGCAATCCTTCCACGTCAGCCTTCCAAGTAGCTGGAACTACAGGCACGCGCTACCACGCCCGGCTAATTTTTGGTTTATTGTGGAGATGAGGTCTCACCAAGTTGCCCAGGCGGGTCTCAAACCTGCGGGGTCAGGCAATCCACTCACCTCAGCCTCCCAAAGTGCGGGATTACAGGCTGAGCCACTGGATTAGTCTAATTTTAAAGGCTTGCATGGAAAAGGAAAATAGAAACCTTTAAAGACTTTCTCACTTTAAAGTTTCAGTTGTTTCCTGAAATATAGCATCAGATAAAGGTAGAGTTGGAAAGTGATCAAAAGGGTTTTTTAAAAATTACCTGCATTCTCCCTTTTGAATTTTCACTTAGAAATTAACTCAGCTATTTAGAGTATCCACTTTCTTTCTTTCTCTTTCACCCTTTCTATCGTCAATAACAATATTTCCTTTCAGAAGTGGCTTAAGGCAAACTTAAGCAAACCTGATGTTTTTCCTAAAGGAAAATATTATCTGCAAGTATATCATTTAAGTACTAACTGTACTCCAGAAACACTTTTGAAAGTAGGCTATTGGTAATTCCAAGCACATTTTTGTGTCCATGGAAATTAAGATACCAATATGGATAGATTTTTATCTGGTAAAAAGAATAAAATCTGCTGAGTGCGATGGTTCACACCTGTAATCCCAACACTTTGGGAGGTGAAGGCAAGAGGATTGCCTGAGTCCAGGAGTTCAAGACCAACCTGGGCAACATGGTGAGACCTCATCTCTACAATAAATAAAAAAATTAGCTGGGCATGGTGGCGCATGCCTGTGGTTCCAGCTACTTGGAAGACTGAGGCAGAAGGATCACCTGTTCCCAGCAGGTGGAGGCTGAGGCGGCCATGAGCGTGCACTACACTCCAGCCTGGGCAACAGAGTAAGACTCTTAACTCCAAAAAGAAAGAAAGAAAATCTAAGTCCATCATTATGATACTTTTTTTCTCATTGTTTCTGTGAGAAATTCCATGCTGAGTCTCAAATGAGAAACATTTCGCATTCTTCCTCTTTCTCATACCCAAGAGAAGAGACTAATCTCTTGTAGCAATAGTTTATTCAGTTCCTCAAGTACTCATTATATGTTTAATTCTGGGAAGCAGTGTATCAGTATTAGAGAAAGGACTGAAGAAAGAACCCCTTCCTGATCTACAATCTAGTGGAGGCATTAAAACTGAGATAACTATTAAAATTAAGGCAAATTGTATTAAGAATGATATTGTTAAGACATTTTCTGTAAGAGTCAAAGACAAAAAGAAATAACATCTGATTGGAGTGACTGGATTAGCACAGAATTAGAAAAAACTTCGTAGGAAAGGTGATGTTGCTCTTGAACTTTGGAAGATGGTAGAACTCAACCAGGTAGAGAAGGTGATCCAGATGGATCAAATAGTCTTAGCTGAAGCTCTGGAATGAGAATGTATGGGACATATTCAGAAGCAATAGGGAGCCCCTTTTGATAAGCCTTAAGGAAGGTAAGCTCATGCAGCTAAAAGCAGTGGGAATATAAGACTGGGTGCAGTAACCCACGCCTGTAATCCCAGCACTTTGGGAGGATCACTTGAGGCCAGGAGATCAAGACCAACCTGGGCGACATAGTCTTATCTCTACTAAAAAATAAATTAGTCAGGTATGGTATTCTAGGTGCCTGAAGTAGTAGTCACTCAGAAGGCTGAGACAAAAGGATTGCTTGAGCCCAGAGGTTTGAGGCTACAGTAAGCTATGATCATCACTCTTAAAAAAAATGCAGAGTTCAAAGACTACTCTGTATAATTTTGTGTATTACATGTTTTATTGATGTGATCTTATTTCCTTATATTTATGAAGTAAGCGATATTGTATAGTACCATTTAATATTTAATTCTATAAATAAAAGCTAATTTTCTTCTTTCTTATCTTAGTCCCTTTTTGGACATTTAGATTCTTTCCAGTTTCTGTTAATACATTTTTTGTGCAGTAGTTCAGATTATTTCCTTAAGATGTTTAGAAGTCAAATTATTGGTTTCAAGAGTATTAGTATTTTTGAGGCCTTTAATGATGTGTGCAAAACTTCCTCTATAGTAGTTCCACCAATTTTTATTCCTACCTATGCCTGTAGGAGAGTCTCACCACATCTTTATCCATATTTAGTGTCATTATATCTTAACTGATGGTTCTTTGATTTAGTCGCATTTGGTTGCAAATACAGGTAAACTGCTTTTTATGTTTACATCCATTTGTAGTTTAAACATTTTTCATTAGTATGACTTTCATTGTTGGTATTGGCTTTACTTGTGTCACTTGTACTATTTTTCCAGTTTTGTAATATATTCAAAATAACCCGTTCCTTTGTGATTTCTTTGTCTGCTATGTAGTTAATATTCTCTCATCTAATGGCTTTTTCTAGTCTTTTAGTTTTTTTATTCTTTTTTGGTTTATTTTTTTAATTTTGGAAATTTGTTTATGTACAGAATGTATAAAACATGAGTAAAAGAAACATCCATGTACTCACTACTCAGCCAAAGAACTAAAACCTTCCAGTACCTAACTAACACTCAGGGGACAGTTACTTTTTCTGCATTTGATGTCACTCATTCTCTTGCAACCTATGATGTATTCCTCACCAATACTTTATTTTTTGCCTCTTTTTGCATTTTATATAAAAACTGAATACATTTTTTATGATTTGCTTCTGTTGCTCAAGATTCATTCATATTGTCAAATATGACTGTAATTCATTCCTTTTTATGACTGTGTAGTAGCTCATAGAATGGACTTAGAGTTGTTTCTAGGATTTTGTATCCTGTAAATTACTGCTGTGGGCATTCTTATATATATCTGATGCACACATACAATAATTTCCCTGGGCCGTGGGTTCTCAAAGTTGATACAAGGAACTGGTCTTCCTTGAGAGTCATTCAAGGAGTTTCAGAGGTCAAAGCTATTTTCATGATGGTACCTTTATTCTCTCCCAAGCAGACAGTGGCATTTTCCAGAGGCTAGGTGGCATGTGATGATGTCATTGCTCTGACCGCTAATAAACTTTGTGCTTTTGTGTTCTCATGTTTAAACTTTTTTCTCATTTTTGATACTGAATACAGTATCTGCCAATAAATATAACCTATATTTCTATAAACAAATAGTGTAAAAGGTGTCCTAAGACCAAAAGGTTTGAGAACTGCTGCTCTAGAGTTAGTATCCAACAGTGAGATGGATAGGTGGTAGGATAGGTACATGCTCATGCTCAACTGTACTAGGTAATGCTGAACTATTTCCCAAAGTGATTGTATCAGTTTCAATCTAACCAATAGTACTTGAGTGTCCTTGCTTTAAAAACACCTTAAAATTTGTCACTGTAACTTTTTTTTTCAAGTTTTGCTCATCCGATGTGGGTGTTGGGGTAGCTCATTGTGGTTTTAATTTCTTTGGATACCAGTAAGATAGAGCGTTTTTTCATATCTATGGGCCATTTGGTTTCTGCTTCTATGAAAAATCATTTCTTCAGGCTCTTCTTGGCCGTTAATCCTTCCATATAAGTTTTACAATCAATTTATCATGTTTCTGCAAAACAAAACTAAAATAATTTTGGTGGAATTTTGAGCGAAATTGTGTTAAATCAGAAGATCAATTTCATGGGAGTTGATTGACATCATCAAGTTGAATCTTTCTGTCCAAGATAGCACTATGTCTATCTGTTAAAGTCTTTATTGAAAGATTTATAATTTTCTCTATAATAGTTCATCTTTTGTTATATTTCTTCCCAAGTACTGCACATTTTATATTTGTTCTTGCTATTTAAATGGTATGTCTTAAATGTGATTTTCTAAATGATTGCTGGTTTATGAAAAATGCATTTGACTTTTTTATATTAATACTGAATTCAGAAACCTTACTCTTTTTTTTTTTTGAGTTGGAGTCTCACTCTGACGCCCAGGATAGAGTGCAGTGGCATGCTCACAACTACCCCATCCTCAACTTGCTGGGCTAGGTGATCCTTCCACCTAAGCCTTCCAAATAGCTGGAACCACAGGCATGTGCCACCACACCCGGCTAATTTTTTTATTTATTGTAGAGATGAGGTCTTACCAAGTTGTGCAGGCTGGTCTTGAATCCCTGGACTCAGGCAATCCTCTCACCTCAGCCTCCCAAAGTGCTGGGATTACAGGCTTGAGTCACCATGCCCAGCCTCTTCTTACTATTATTAATCTGATAATTTATCTGGGATTTCTATGTAGATAATAATATCACCTAGAAATATTGATTTTTTTTCCTAACTTACCAGTTCTTTTCTTTCAGTGCTTCTCCTTTACTATATTGGTTGGAACTTTTACAACACTGCTGAATAGAAGCAGTGATAAAAGCTTTTACTTGTCTTATTCGAATCATAGAAAGATAACTCCGAACATGCTACCATTAACTATGCATCTTGTAGATACCCTTATCAAGATGAAGATGTTTTCTTCTATTCCTGGTTTGCTGGTTTGGGTTTTTTTGTGTTTGTTTTGTTTTGTTCCCATCATGGTTGATGGTTGATTTAACTAAATTCAGTTTTTTTCACCTGTTGCACACATTCATTATATCTGATAAGATTTTCATTTTTTTCTTTAATGTATTGATATAGTATAATATAATTATTGACAAGATTTTTTAAAATAAGTTGCTAAATTCAGTTTACTAAGAGTTTAAGAATTTTACATCTGTATTCTTGAACTGACTTGTAATTTTGTTCTTGTGTTTTTCTTGTGTAGTATCGACATCCAGATTATATAAGCTTCATAAGTTTAGGAGTGTTTCCTCTTTTGTATTTCCTGGAAGATATGTTCATCATTTAGTGTTAACCTAATTCTCCAGATTCACCACCCCCTCAATTTATTATTGTTGTCTTATATATCAGTGTTTGTTTACTTACCATATATTTACAAATAAAATTACTGAGAGAGTACATTTTAGGTGTTTTTATCACAAAAATGATAAGAATGTGAGGTCATGCATATGTTCTTTAGCTTGATTTAGCCATAGTCATCATTTGGAAAACTTTCATGAGAAGAATGGTCTGTTTACCAAATATACTTGTGCTCTTGATAGTAGAGTATATGAATGATTTTTCATTACTGCAAATTTCATCTCTAAAAAGAAGTTTGGTTTTATAAGATCTCTAGAAAATGGAATAGAGTTCACAGAAATTCCAAAAGCATTTTTCCTCTGCAGCCATTTTGCAAAGAATAGAAGGTCAAAAAGTTTTGCTGCATTTCAATCAAAACTATTTTAAGCCGAATTTGTTTTGACTATTTGGCATATACATGTAAAATTTATTTAATATTCCATGATTTATAGAAGCTTTTATTTCCCTATTATACTGTTATTCAGTATACACATTTTAAGTGTGCTGTTCACTCAAAAGATGGCATTAATCAAATGAATGCAAGTGTCCTCATGCAACAGTCAGAACAGTCAAAGAAAATGGTGGAAGCATGGTTGAGCAAATGTCATACTACACATTGCTACCATAATTAACTTCAACTTTGAAAAGTAATACACAGATAACATCTCTTAAAATTTATATATATATTTTTTGGTACCCCCAGTATATTCACAGCTGACATAGGACATTCATAGACAATTTTAGAGTTTTTATACCAGGTATTTACTTTATACCCCAATCATTGGAAAGGAAAAAAAGGATTAAAGTGTATAAGGAAAAAAAAGAAGACATGAAAAACTCCCATATACATATACATTTAATAGAAATTCCAGAAGGAAGAAATTCTATTGAAGAGATAATCATTGACAATTACCCAGAATTTATAAAAATATATCAAATTCTCAGATTAAAGATGCATAACAAAATCTGATCATGATAAAGAAAAAAAATCTAATCTCATAGTGAAACCCAAAACACCAAAGACAAAGAAAAATCTAACATCTAGAGAAAAATGACACATTATCCACAAAGGAACAAAAATCAAGTGGATACTTGATTTTTCATCAGTCATAGTAATGCCAGGAGACAGTGAAATAATTTTCCAAAAGTGCGGGGGGAATAATTGCCTACTTATAATATTTATTCCAAAGTGAAGGTAAAATGTTTTAGATATTTAAAGATTACAAAAGTCTAACAGACTAGTTGATTTAAAAAATTACTAGATTACTAATAAGAACATAGATGGAAGCAGAGGGATGCAAGAAGCAATGAAAAGCAAAGAAGTAGGTCAGCAAATTAGTAAATAAAAAGTCTAAAAAAAATTAACAACAACAGTAGGAGTAGGAGAAATTGAATGTGGAGTATTATAGGACATGTATTGTTCAGAATGAGGATAGAGATATTAACTTTAAATTTTGTTGTTTTCAGTGTGAATATCTAAAATAAGGGTAACCATCAAGAGAGAGATAAAATGTTTAACTTCCAAACCAGTGGAGGAAGGAAAAGGGGAATGAAGAGAAAGTCATCTCTCCAGTAAGAAGCAGTAAAGGAGGGGAAGTATGGCCACTAGAAAACACAAAGCAAGGCTGGCTGCAGAGGCTCACACCTATAATCGCAACACTTTGAGAGGCTAAGGCAGGAGGATTGTTTTAGCATGGGAGTTCAAGACCATCCTGGACAACATTATGTGACCTCATTCCCCCCCAAAAAAAAATTAGCTTGGCGTGATGACATGTGCCTGTAGTTCCAGATACTTGGGAACCTGAGGTGGAAGGATCACCAGAACCCAGGAGGGTTGAGGTTGTGGTGAGCCTTGATTGTTGCCACTGCACTGCAGCTTGGGTGGCAGAGTGAGACCCTGACTCAATAACTAAAAATATAAAAATACAACACGGAGGAAGACAGCAGAAATAATCCCAAGTTTATCAATAGTTACTACAAATACAAACAGATTTTTACATATTAGCTATCAGATTCGATTTTTAAAAAATTTTAATTGCATGCAACCTATAAGAGACTAACCTAAAGTAAATAATGTAGAAAGGTTGAAAATAGTTGGAAAAAGGTATACAAAACAAGTACTAACCAAAAGTAATTTTGTGTTACCAGGACTTTCATTAGACAAATGTTACTTAGGTTGAAAAGCAGGACATATAAAAAGGGATACTACTGGGGTTAAGGAACCTTAAAAAGTATAACGATTGGGAACCAACAACATAAAAAAAACTACCTAACCTTGCAACCTTAAAATACTTAAAACAAAAACATCCAGAATTATAAGGAAAGCACATGAAAATCACAAGTATGTTGAATGATTTTAACAAACCTGTTTTAGAAATACACAGAACAAGTAGGCAAGCAATCCTTAAGATTTTAGACTTTAACACTACAATGAGTAAACGTGATCACAGATACATAGACATGTATGGTTGTGTGTATTTATGACTGTATTGACTGTCCTACCCAACTAGTGGAGAACATATACTTTTGAATATATATTTGTACTTATGGAGCTTTTGCAAGCATTTGCCACCTAATAAGTCAAAAAGGAAGTCTCAGAAAATTCCAAAGCTGGTCATACAGGCCATTTTCTCACAGCAGTAGCAACTCTTTCAGAGGTCACAATAAAGGGTACTTAAAAACGCATAAAATAGTAGGAAACTAAATATACCTTTAAATAATCCATGGATTAACAATTTCCCAGCAATATATGTAATTCTTACTGCTACTCAATAACCCATGAGTTAAAGAGGATATCACAATGAAAATTCCAAAATACTTAAAGCTAGATGTATCTTCTAAAACCCTACAGCAAATGTTATTTTAATGGGTAACTTTACAATAATTCCCATGAAGTCAGAATAAAAGACATCTCTGTTATTTCTATAACTCTCCTTTATGTACGATAACTTAGTTATCAACATGACAAGGAAAATACGAGGTATAAAGTTTGCCAATCTTGTCATAGACTTAAGATAGCAACACAAAAATCTCTAAACTGCCTAATCTAGAAAAAGAAATGTAAGGCTTTTAGGAGTGATCAAGGGTAACTTCATCTTGATCTGTGATGTTCTAGACCTTGTATTTTTAAAAATCTGGAGCCAGTAAGTTAATATCTGTTAATCTGGGTCACAGCTACAGAGGTATTTGTTAACATTATTTTCTGTCCTATATGTATATATTTTTTAACTTTTTAAAAAGGAAAGAAAAAAGCAATCCATTACTGAATTTCTGGAAGTTCCTCAAGGTCTACTAGGGGCTAGACTTGTACATAGCTAATCATGCGGTAACAGAGATTTAGTGTGCACGTACTGTGTGTCAGGTAGAGTGGAGGAATGTTGGGCAGGGGGCAGGGTGCCTTTGCAAAGCCCCTAATTTCATGGAACTTAGTGGGAGAGACAGCATCAGTCCCACTCCTCTCCTGCCTACCCCGACCCCCATCGCACTAAAATCTTGCCATTAGGGGTGTGATTTGAGGAGGTTTTCCCTCAAAATGACTAATTCTTGCTCAAGAACGCTATTATATTGATTTTGATTAAACTGGCCTTGCATTCTCCCATTTGACCAAAATGAGCCAAGTGAAAGGTTGTAGATAGTGTGTCCATGCCAAGGTCTTGAGGCAGAGTCCATAAAATGCAGCAGTAGACCAAGGGCCCCTTACATCTAATTGTCTGGATAACTGGCCAGTGCTAATGAGACCCTGGAGAACAGTAGTGAAAGTTTAGCTTTGTTTGTTCAGGTGTGCTAAGGAATCCAGCCCTTGAAGGATAGCAACTCAAGCAGAAAGCACCTCCCCTCTCTACAGATGAGAGATCAACAAAATCTTGTTTTTGTAAGGCCCTCCAGCTGAGAATTAGTTTCTATTTTTAAAGGAATGTCAAACACGCGTGCGTGTGCACGCGCGTGCACACACACACACACACACACAGAAGAATCAGCAACAGAGGACATAATGTGTCCTTCAAAGTCTTAAGAAATTTAGATATTTACCATCTGGTTCTGTTCAGAAAAAAGTTTGCTAACCCTTGCAGTAGTCCAGTGGTTCTCAAAGTGTGGTCCCTGGACCAGCAACATCAGCATTATGTAGTTCTTAGTTACAAACGCCAATTGTCAGATCCCATCCCAAATTAGACACTCTAGAGTTAGGACCCAGTAATCCCTGTTTAGACAAGTCCTCCTGGTGATTCTGATACATGGTGAAATTTGAAAACCACTGCTGTAGGCCAGTAGCTTAATCCCATCATACAAGAGCACCTGTCTCGGTCTCACCAAATAGTTTCACAAGAAAGTGGAGATTCAGGGTAGATTGTGGCCAACTAGCAGAGGATACTCTTGAGGGAATTTGTTTTTTTGTCCTGATCATGCCCATTGTTGACATTTACACAGTACAGCCAATAGAAATAGTCCATTCAATACAAATGCTCTCAAGGCCCTACCAGGAATTTTAGTGGATTCATGCTCAGAGTTGTGGAGAAATAAGAGATCCCTAAGATGTTTTAAACTACTGTGATGATCTAGAGTTGTATGTTTGCTGTTTAGGAACATTATGACTCTCAGTTAATAACTGTTTTCTAGTTTTTTTTTTATTTTTGAGTAGGTGTCTCACTCTGTCACCCAGGCTGGAGTGCAGTGGCACGCTTATGGCCACCGCAGCCTCAACCTGCTGGGCTCAGGTGATCCTTCTGCCTCAGCCTTCCAAGTAGGTGGAACCACAAGCTCACACCACCATGCCCAGCTATTTTTTTTAATTATTATTCTTGTAGAGACAGGGTCTTGCCGAGTTGTCCAGGCTGGTCTTGAACCTTTGGGCTCAGGCAATTCTCTCGCCTCTGCCTCCCAAAGTGCTAGGAATACAGGCATGAGCCACCACACCTGGCTCTAGTTTTCATTATTACAGAACTTTTGTATTTTCCAATCTTTATCTGAAATTTAAGCACATGTATAGTAACTGCAGTATACTTCCAAGATTTTTTTAGCTGATTAATAAGTAAATTAGAACTTAGTGTTCTTTTCATGATTAGCAGTCTAACATATGTTAATAGAAATTCATTTGAATAGTGCTTACAATTTTCAGTGTTCTTAATCTTCCTAAGACTGTGGGTAAAGAAGAAAATAAGGCCTAGAGTGACTTGCTTAGTCTTACTATACATACATAGTACCATGGGTCTTCTGATTCCATGCTGAACGTGACCAGAAATTTTTTCATATTTGTTAACCTTAAAACACATTTTCTGACCTGTTGTTAATGTCACCAGCCAACAAGTACAAGAGAAAAAAGCAAAGTTAATGGAATTTTCTGTTTTGCAAGTAAGAACTATAGTCTCTTTATCTTATAATACACACAGTTTTTTTTAAAAGTGTGTATGAGAGAAAGAGGGAGAGTGAGTTTGTGTGAGTGTATGTTCACACATGTGCTCATTTTGGAGAGAGATGAAAAACTGAGAGGGAGAAAGAAGTCATCTTTACCCTGAAACATTTAACAATATCTGTTCCTGGAAGCAAATCACCATTGCCATTTATCTTTAGTTCTTTTTCTAGCAGGTTGGACTTTACAATTTGTTTGGTGGTGATATACTTGTATTAATATAAGACCAATTTACAGAGCAAAACTCATACATAAACAAATAAGAAATAAAAAGGGCCAGTTAACCATAGATGAGCTGATAGTTCATTAAGGTTTTTTAACAAAGGATTGGCTGAAATGAGCTATACAGATGAGGCTTTAATATCCACTATTTGCGATTAATGTTTGTGATGTAATTCTCATTCATTCTCTCTCTCTCTCTCTCTCTCTCTCTCTCTCTCTCTCTCTCTCTCTCGAGTGGGAGTCTCACTCTGTCACCCAGGCTGGAGTGCAGTGTCATATTCACAGCCACTGCAGCTTCAACCTACTGAGCTCAGGTGATCCTTCCACCTCAGCCTTCCAAGTAACTGGAACCACAGGCGCACGCCACCATGCTGAATAATTTTTTTATTTATTGTAGCGATGAGGTCTCGCCAAGTTGCCCAGGCTGGTCTCAAATCCCTGGACTTAGACAATCCTCTCGCCTCCACTTCCTAAAGTGCTGGGATTATCGATGTGAGCCACTGCGCCCGGCGTGATGCGTTTTTCACTGGTATTATGAGACAAGGTATCATCCTTGTATAAAGACAAGGTGTTAGAGTATATACATATTCATACATATCCTTGTATAAAACTAAACCTTTCTTATCCTCATCTCTACAGTTAATCGTTGATAGGTAAAATTCTTCCAAATGACCTCCTAGGTGTACGTGTACACACACTTGTTTTTATATCTTCAGATAACTTTTCGGTATACGTCCTTAGCTTCTTCCTGTAACATCTTGCCTTATTTTGTGCTGCTATAACAACATACCAGAGACAGTTTAATTTACAGAAATCTGAATTTATTTTCTCACAGCTCTGGTTGCTGGGAAGTAATGGATCAAGGTGCTGGCATTTGGTGTCTAGTGAGGGCCTTCTTGCTGCATCCTCAAGAGGCAGAAGGTGGAAGAACTAGCTAGTTAATGCTGTGTGAAGCCTCTTTTAAGGGCCTTTATCCCATTCACAGGATAGGAGATTTCATGGCCTAATTTCCTTTTATAGGCCTCACCTCTTAATCCTGTCACATTGGCAGCACCTAAATTTTGAAACACCATAGCACATCTGAACTTACCAAAGTACTACTTTTCTGAAAATTCCCAATTATTTGAGAGCTCAGTTGTTTGAGGGGCTGTGCTAGAAAGTGTTGTCAAAAGCACAGTTGCCTTTGACCTTTTGGTCCCAGGCCATGTTTTCCTTATCTTCTTGAATGCGCAGTTTATTTTCTCTTTCTCTATTTCCTTTTTCTGTCTTTGCCTTTCTTATCTTTTTCTTCTCTATTTCATTCTCTCTCCCCCTCCTCTCCCTTCCTGCCTCTCCTCTATCCTCTTCTTCCTCCTGTTTTCTCCTGCCTCTCTCCCCCAATCCCAACAAGGCCCTCTCTACAATCTTCTCTTTTCTTTTCCCCTTCCTGATTTCATTTCTGTTTGTCTAGGGGTAAATGGTCAACAACCAGCATTTTATATGTAAGCACGTGTTTATTAATAATAATCACTTTAATGTAAATGGAAATTTCTAATTCAATGATCTGCATCCCTGAAAGCTATCAAAGAGCAGCGGGCTTTAAATTTCTTTGTAATACACACTCTCTTGTTTATGGTATCCCTACTGGTGGTACTAGCAGTGTTAGTAACAACAACAGTAATGTTTTCTTCTTAATGTGGCTAATATTTACTAAGTTCTTACCAATTGCCAAATATTGTTCTAAGTAATTGGTTTTCAGAGTGTAGTCCAGGGATCCTAGGGGATGCCCAAGATTCTGAGAAATCTATGAGGTCAGAACTATTTTCATAATATGTCTAAGATACCACTTGCCTTTTTTCAGTGTGTTGACATTTGCACTGATTACACAGAAGCAATGGAAGGTAAAACTGCTGACTCTTTAGCCTGAATCAAGGCTAGTAGTCATCGTAGTCTTCCTTGTCAGCTCAGCACTCTCAGGTTTTCAAGAAAAACCAATTTTATTTTATAAAGTCCCCGATGAAGCAGATGGTATTAATTCTTGACCCTTGAGCAAATGTCCTTTTAATGTTCTGTGTGACAAAATGGGGAAGTATGCATTAAACACTTCTGCATACTAAGTATGTTTGAGTTGCCAACTGAATTAGTCACCTTTTTCATGGACCACCATTTTTATTTCAAAGAAAGAAAAGTCATACTTAAGTTTTGAAGTTTTACCTACCACAGAACCACTCATACTACAGATTAGAAAAACAGAACCCAGATATTAAAAGCCATATCTAAGGTTAATATTCTACAGATGCATGATTTGTGGCCTCTTACATTTTTATAGTACATTAAATTGCCAGGTACTTTCATATACATTTTTTCATCTGATCCTCACAGCACTAGGAGTATATAAAAAGCTTAAAGATAAGGAAATTGAGGCTCAAAGATTATTCTAAGAAGGCACTTTATATTTTCCTGGCCTTTCAGCTATTATCTCTGAGAGCCTGAATTCAGGCAGTACCAATGGAGAGGAGATAGACTATAGAAAACTTGGCAACGGTCTAGATGCAAAAGAAAAGGAAATGATGGAGCCAAGGAATTTTCTGAAGATTTTTGCATGGGCCCTTGGGAGGGGACAGTTAACTGAGGGGGAAAAAAGGAGAAGGAATAAATATTGTGTTGACAATTATTTACAGAAGGCCTTTTCATTGGCACACAGTCATCTGCCTTGAAGGATGCTTAGAACTTTGGTCTCTACTGTCTATTTGGGGAATATGACATGCATGCCAGTATGTCTAAATTAAGATAAATCGTGGTAAGTACCTTAAAAAAAGCTTAGTTCAAGACCTGTGGCTGTTCACAGGAGAGAAGGAATTACTTCTGGACTTGGGGAAACTTTTATGGAAGAGGGAATGTTTGAAAGGAGTCTTACACAATGGTAGTATTTGGATGTGCAGAAACATGGAGAGTTCAGTTACAGAATAATAGTGAAAGCAAGGGAAAGAGGAATGTCTGGTATAGTCCTTAGTAGGACTATAGCATGTGTAGGCAAATGATGAGAAATTCTTATTAGAAATACTTATTCCAACAAATTACTGGAAATGTTGGCCACAGAGCCTGAAAATAGTAAATACCATAATGCTGTATACATGGTCAGTTTTCTATTTTGTATTTAGTTTATGTTTTTGAAATGACACTTGCCAAACAACTGTCTTTTTAAGTATAACTTAGTTATTTCTTTGCATATGAAATTTCTTCAATTTTTCATTTAGTGGGTTAAGGATATCAAGTTCAGATAACATAATTGATTTTCCCAGCTGTTGGTTTATAGTTTAAAAGGGTTATACCAAATACTTTACAATGGTTTTATTTTTAGCATCTTCAGTGGCGAACTTGAAGTAAATCTGTAGTCTTTAAATAACTGTATTCTCCTCACACTTGGAAATTTCATCTGTCTTGGTCTGTTTGTGTTGCTATAAAGAAATACCTGAGGCTAGGTAATTTATAAAGAAAAGATATTTGTTTGGCTCACAGTTCCATAGGCCATACAAGAAGTGTGGCGCCAGCATCTGTTTCTGATGAGATCCTCAGGAAGCTTCTACTCATGGCAGAAGGTGAAGGGGAGCAGGCATCACATGGTGAGAGAGGGGAAAGCGGTACCAGTTCTTGCAGGAACTAAGAGTGAGAATTCACTTACTCCTGTGTGAATGGCATCAAGCCTTTAATGAGGGGTCTGCCCCCATGACCAAAATACCTCCCACCAGACCTTATTAATCCTTTAAATTGCATTTTCATCTGAGCTGCATTCCTGTGTCTATCCTCAAACAGCTTAGCTTTCTCTTCCAGGTCTTTCTTCTTCTTTGGCATTAATGGTTATTTTTCACCACAGAATTAATCTGACTCGGATGCTTATTACTGTTTTTTCCCTAGATAAGTCAGATAAATATGATCCACGTGATATCGAAAGACTACAACAAGATGATAACTGGGTTGAAAATTACTTATCTTGGAGACATAATGTTGTAGATGAAACACTGAAAATGCTTGATGAGAGTTTTCAGTGGAGGAAAGAATTTTCTGTCAATGGTAAGCTGTTCTGGTTAACCTTGACTGTAATACCTCTTGCATAGATGTTACTGTTTTACATTTATCTGATCATGTATTTGCACATATTCTTCGCAGTCATCATAAACACCAGAATATAGTTATTTATAAAGACCCAATAATACTTTCAAAGGAACAGTTTATGAATAAGTCTTATAAGTAGGATCATTCTTAAGGAAATCAGATCACCAGGGAGCAGGATCACTCTCAGATTCTTCACTCAGAACAGAGTCTCCTAATCTGTGCTTAGTTCAGTACCATTAAACAATAGCAAACCATCATACTCACTACTAGGCCTAGAAATAAGGAGATGCCATTTTCCTGTTTTTCTCAGTTGTTGCCTATGTCTTTCTCTATCCTCAGAGTTATTTGTGCTAATAGATGCTCCATATAGAATTGTTAAATGAATAGGAGTCCCAAAAAAGCAAATGAATAAGTGAATGAATGAGTGATAAATGAATGAGCAAATGTGTAAGACAGATATATCAAAGAAAGGTCACACTTATTCTGTGTCATCCCAGAATGCCAAACCAGTGTACTGAATGAAAATATCAACAATGCAGATTTGGGTTCATTCTTTAGGGGGGAAAAAATCCTCTGAAAATTAGAAGTGTGACAAAATGGATTGAGCTTTGCTGGGAGGAGTAAAATTTCCTGGAACCAGAAGTATTGAAACAATCTAATAAACCATTTGATGTACAAACCATGTAAAAAAAAAAAAAAAAGCAAATTTTATCCCCAAGGAGGCTTAAGGTGCCCTTCTCTTAATGTCTAGGTCTACTACTAGAGTGAAATTTTTCCAAAAAAAATGAGAGTTAGTAATCTTAAAGGGAGTTTTATAATAGTTTTCAAGTATATGAGGAGCTCTTCACAGGAAAGATTACCTGTTGTCTCTCCTCCTGAAAATTTAATAAGAAGAAACTGGTATAACTTCTGATTTCAGTCAGGTATAAGGAAAGATTTTCTGTCCTTGAGGATTATAAACTCTGGAGTGACTTGAGTCTGAAGACTTAATACAAAAGAGTTGACAAATACATCTAGAGCAGGTACTCTCCCCATTCTTTGTACCTGAGAAGGGGGGCTAGTATCTAAGAAGTAATGTAATTAGAAACATAAACACCGTAGGTCATTTCAACAAACAGTGAAGCATTTATTAAGCAAAGCAATGTAAATCAGCTATTTCTAAATTATTTAAGTACAGAATAACTTTTAAACTCAGCAGTGTTTATTTTCTTACATAAAATTGCCAGATTCTAGTGACAAACAGCAAAGATATAATAAAAAGGAGGTGGGGAAAGATAAATCTTTGAACATTTTTGGGGAGAACTGCTAGTAAATGAAACAAAAGTCTTGGCGTTTGCTGCCTTGCTATGTTGGTTCTCGGCCTCACCAGAAACTGGATAGGCCCTTTGTTTGTTCCTCCTACTAAAGGTTCGCACATTTTTCATGAAGTATTTTCCACTTGCCCCAAGGTTTTAAAATGTGTAAGTGTCTACTGGATATCAAACTTTGTAGAAAAATACCATTTTACTATAGAAAACAACATAACTTTTTTTCCCACTTAATTCTGAGGCTGCAGTATGGATATTTGCTGGCATGTTCTTTTGAAATTCTCTGATAGCGATAATATTTGTTTGCAAGTCATTATGTGAGACACAGTTGGAATGTGGACATGAATCTATATAAATAATGTCATGTCAAGGGAAAATGGAATTGGTCTACTTCAGTCACTTGTGTCTTCATGTAGTTTTTTTTTCTTAGAAGGACACACCATTTTTATTGCCGGAGATTCTTTCCAGATGTTTATATATATTATATGATTTTTTAATAGAACTACTGTATAACATTATCTTTACATTACAAATTTTAATTTTAGGTCCCTAAATTACAGTTACTGATTAAAGTTTATTACTTTTTAGACCTCAATGAATCTTCCATTCCCAGGTGGTTATTGGAAATGGGTGTTATTTATCTCCATGGTTATGACAAAGAAGGTAACAAATTGTGTAAGTATATTTAATTTATGAACTAGCTTTTCAAGATTTTGAGATGTTGTTATCTTAATAATCAGCAGAACTTTTCCTATATGTAGTACTTTAAGTTTCTTGCAGTTAGGAAGTAGTAGAGCCATCTTTACCAAGTGTGAGATACTTAGTAGTTGTGCAACGTGCTCTGACAATTAAGTTCACGAACTCATCCTAGAAAACATGCTGTATATCTCATTGGTGAATATCACTGTGGTCACATTTGAGGTACTCCCCTTGGGACTGCCTAGTCTACCTGTTGAAGCAATTTTGGAGCGCTTTTTCTGGAATGGCCATCAGAGCTGTTGTCGTATTACTCTTGACGTCCTGAATGTCATCAAAATGTCTTCCTTTCCATTTTTTCTTTATCTTTGGATAAAGAAAAAAGTCATTGGGGGCCAGATCAGGTGAGTAGGGAGGGTGTTCCAATACAGTTGTTTACTGGCTAAAAACTTCCTCACAGATGGTGCTGTGTGAGCTGGTGCCTTGTTGTGACCATTTTTGCACACACCTTTCTCATGCCAAGATATTCAGTTAAGATTTTTCTGTTTATTGATGTTTATTTGCTCTACTTTTTTTCTCACAGTCAGTTGATGATTTTGATACACAGTTTGACACATTTTTGCAATGTTTTCATCAGTTCTGCTTATTACTGGCCGTCCTGACCTCTTTTCATCAGTGATGCTTTCTCTCCCCTTAGAAAAACATTTAATCCATTTTTATACTGCTGTTTTCTTCATGGCATTATTTCACTTCTATCCTTTTCAAGTTTAACAAGAAATTTAATGTGTGTTCATTGTTCTAATTCAAGCTCCAACAGTCTAATGATGGCACACAAAAACATGCAACAACATAATGAATGCCACTCAGCAAGACACCACCACACATCGACATGAACATAGCTGTGAGGTGAATGAAACCAAGGTTATGAAACCTTACTGAGCTGTTTGAACAGTGCTGCCATCATAAGCACACAGTGGCAAATTCATGAACTTAATTGTCAGACCACGTACTGTTTACATTATAACAAAGCGGGCAATAAAGGCAAATGCTGAATCCTGTAATACAACCAAAATAATCTAAGTCAGAGTCTTTATCTTTTTTAATTAATATGACTATGGTATTAAAATTCAACTCAGTATTTTTATGGAGAATCTTTTTGACAGTCGCCAAAGGTTGCTAAATGGACTTTTTTCTTTTCAAGCTGCACTCTTCTTGCCTAAGCTTTTCAGAAAAATAATGGGAGGGACAGTAACAATTTTCTCTGTTGTTGATGACTCCCTTGTTGTGCCACTCTCCTGCTTACCCCAAATCCAGCCTTGTTTTGTACCAAGGGTTAGACTTGGCAGGCTCATCGGAACCCAATACTGAACAGACATCGTACACTCATCTTGCTTGCCTTCTTTGTAGCGTGTGTTCTGTCCCTGTTTGAACAATACATTTTTTACCTGTTCCTATTCCATATTTTGCCTGTCTCTTAAATGTACTTCCCAGGCTTCATTTCTATCTTGGCCTCTTTTACTTTCCAACACATCAAAATCTTTTTGGGTGATCATGGATGATCTCAAGCACCTTGGCAACTTCAGATACCTACCCCCACACAGTGGTGACTCCACGCTATCACCTAACCATGTGCATATACTCCACTACCCACCAACTGGCATTGCCTCACTAACAGCCACCTTCAACTTAACACACAACTGAACATCCATACCTGTGTGTTTTCTGCATTGCCCACCTCAGACCTACTCATTGGCTCTTCCTCTAACATAGCTTTAAATTGACCCCTTTTCCATCTTCACTAACTACTTCCTCAGTTCAATCCCTAAGTACTAGCTCTTTGCCACCAGTCCCTACCCAGGTCATAGCCTGGCGAGTTTCCTGAGAGGCATTCTAAAGTAGGAAAATCAAAACTCCCTAGTGTTTCCTTCAGAGACTTTCAAGCCCAACCCATCTCTCTATTTAGCTTTTCCTCTCACCACTAGTCACATGTTGTCTTAGCTGCCACCATCTGAATGGCTTGCCATGCTCTGCCCACGTGCACAGCACCTGCTCATGCCTCTATCACGCCTCTGTCAGTGTTTTTCCTCTAAATGAACCATTTTTTCTACTGTCTGGCAGAACCATTGCCTTTCTTTTTGTTAAGTACAATGAAGACCACATTTAGGTTGTTATCAAATAACCTAAATGTTTTAGGTAGGTTATTTAGTAAATGTATAACCTAAATAAACAAATATAAATGTTTGTTCACCTGTATTTTCTTTTTCCCCTTACAAGTGAAGTGTATTTCCTAAGCGAAAGAAAAATAGTTTACCTCTTTTTTTTTTTTTTTTGAGTTGGAGTCCCTCACTCTGTTGCCCAGGCCAGAGTGCAGTGGCACGCTCACAGCCACCCCAGTGTCGACCCACTGGGCTCAGGCAATCTTTCCACCTCAGCCTTCCAAGTAGCCAAAACTACAGGTGTGTGCTACCATGCCCAGCTAATTTTTTTATTTTTTATAGGGATGAGATCTCGCCAAGTTGCTCAGGCTGGTCTCGAACCCATGGGCTCAGACAATCCTCTCACCGCGACTTCCCAAAGTACTGGGATTATAGGTGTGAGCCACTGCGCCGGCCTCTGCCACTCTTTAGGGCTCCCAAGTAAAACTGCTTCTCACTTAAAAGAAGGAAAAGGTGTTTTTAATCTGAGAAACAAAGTGAATTATAAATGAAGAAATATGTCAAGGGAAAGGCTGTGTGCATGTGTATGATCTTGTTCTTATTTTTATCTTTTGTTCTATTTAAAGTTTGGATCAGGGTGAAGTATCATATAAAAGACCAGAAGACTCTGTTGGACAAAAAGAAGCTCATAGCATTCTGGTTGGAACGTTATGCTAAGAGAGAAAATGGGAAACCTGTAACAGTGATGTTTGACTTGTCAGAAACTGGAATAAATAGCATCGTAAGCATTTTTCATTCATTCTAAATCATTGTTTATCATAGCTTTCTCCCTCTCTTCTGTCCTCCCTGCCAACAAAATATTGCTATAAAATTGAGCCAACTTGTATTTGAGATTTTCTTCCCCTTGCAATATGAGCGTATTCAAATATGGAATAGGGTTTGCAGAAAATTAAATTTGCTTCAGTATTTGGCATTGAAACTGTCAATTTCCTAGTACTGTTTCTTGTCTGATACATAGGATGCAGAGGTAGGACATCAAGACTGGCAAGGTATGAGTCTATGTAGTAACAGTAAACTTATATATTAAAGCTAGTATCCTATAGCACTCACCTCTGTGCCAGGCACAGAGTAGTAATACATTCTGTAAATATCAAGCAAGGTAATGTTTGATCTCTGCTTTGTTATATTCATACCATATTTTGCAGTTGCAAGATGTTCACATGAGGTTTGCACATACAGCACTTTGTGATTTTGTTGGGTTTTTTTGTTTGCTTGTTTGGATTTGTTTTCTGTTTGCTTGATTTGATAAACTTTAGAAACCATTTTACTTCAGGTGATATTGCCAAGTTTTAAAAATAAGTAAAATCTACCAGTCTTTAACTTGGGCCTTTGTGACCTTAGTGTTATCTACGAAAACTTCAGCAGCAACTGAGATCAACGAACACATTTATTGTAACTACTGCCTCTTAATTTAAACCATGGCTGAATCTGGTAGCAGTGAAGTGATATTCACATATATGCTCAGGGCATTGTTGAAATCTTTTTGAATTCCACTTGGCAAAGTATGTTAAGAACCTTAAAGTGTTCATATTCACACTCTGCCTGGTAACTAACTTTTGAAAATCTGTTTTAAAGAAATAATCCTGAGTACAGAAAAAGCATTGTGAACCCAAATGTTTTTCAGTTTCATTTAAAATAGTAAAAAATTAGGAAAAAATGTAAATGATCAGTGTGGTGAAATGATAAATTATAGTATACCTAATTGACAGAGTATGTGTACTATGTAAAATAGTGTTCATAAAGAATTTGTAGTAACATTGAAAAGTTTTTTTTAAAATGAAAAAGGCTATATGATCAATCATACTGATATATATATATATATATATATATATATATATATATATATATATACTGTAACATGGTGATACATAATCCCAAAAAAAGGAAACCATAGACATTAAAACAAACAAACAAAAAACAGGCTAGAGAGAACTGGTAACAAGAGTTTTTTATGGGCAGTAGGACCACAGATTTATTTCTCATGTTTCTGTTTCTCTTTTAATTTTTTTAAGGAATCCAATGCCCTGAATTTTTCCAACCTAGTTTCCATTACAGAGTAAATTATTTTCTACCCAAAATTGAAGTCAACTTGCCTAGATAAATATTTTATAAAAATAAATCATGATTATGTTATCCTTGGGATATGATGGTTTCCTAATTATTAACCAAGAATCATCAAAAATAAATGTTAGTTTTCTATTGCCAAATATAGGGGCAGGGAATTGGTTTGATCTGCCTGATTTTTTTTTTTCAAGCTACTCACCATTTTTAACTTGTAAATAAGGTTTATTTGTATTACAAAGTATTTAAGTTATTATTAGTGTTTTTAAATACACACATCTTATTGAATAAGATATTTTTATATATGACCCTTTCATAATTCAGAAAGGACTTAAGTCAGCTTATAAAAATGTATACAAAATTGCAGGGCAAAAACTAAGAAAATCATTTGTTAGAATTGGGCCACCAGTTTGACTGTAAGCTCTCAGCTGCCTGTCTGACAGAAATACATTCATTCAAAATTATTTGGCCGTACTTTAAAACCAGTGTCTTAAGAGAAGCATATTTATTTCTATTACTTGAACTAAAAATAAGTTTCTAATGGGTCCTCAAAAAGAAGACATTTGAAAAGATAATGAATGAATAATATCCTCAAAAAAATGTTCTCACAGAATGCTGAACAATAGGCTTCATGGAGCTATTTCGTGTAGTGCCCACTAGTAAACATGCACCAGTGGTATTTTACCAAATTCACTTGAATTAGCAGTAACTTGAGATTTTATGAGCAAGGATATCCAATATATGATGGAAACAAGAGTATAGACAAAGACTGTTTAGACAAAGTCTCTGGGAGCAACAAATTATAAACTAGGTAACCAAATTTTTATTTAAACAGCTCTTTTCAGCTATTTCCTTTGACTCTTATTTAACTGCCAATTATGAAACTCCATGCATAGGGGATATAATGATTAGTTATAAATGTATTATTATATACTAGAATGTATCTCATAATAATTACTTAAGACAGTTAAGGGCGCTTACTGCAATTAAAGATGCTGCAACTAACACGCTAGGGATGACTTCTATAGGTTCTCATCTTCAGGACAACCCACTTTTCAGTAATTATGATGGACTTAAGTTTGCCTAGTTACCTCTTTCATCTCATGGTCTTTATAAGATGGCTGATCAGGATTAGTGAATCAGTATGTGGCCATGGGATAACATGGAATGGAATGAGATGACCCTTGTGAATAATAACCCTAATGACCTAATTTCCTGCTGCTTTGCTCAAAGTAGTAGAACCAACCCAGCCAATGTCTGGGAAACAAAGCAGTAGTCTTCCAGAAATTGGAATGAATTAACAACACTTGAATGTCAGCTTAAAAACTAATTCTGGTTCCCTTAAAATGACAAAAAAAGCTGAGGTGAGTGAATTGCCTGAGCCCGCGGGTTAGAAACCCGCCTGGGCAGCAAAACCTCATCTCTACAATAAATCAAAAAATCAGCCGGGCGTGGTAGCATGCGCCTGTAATTCCAGCTACTCGGAAGGCTGAGGCGGAAGGATTGCCAGAGCCCGGCAGGTCGAGGCTGTGGTGGCCGGGAGCGGCCACTGCACTCCAGTCTGGGCAACCGAGTGAGACCCCAACTCAAAAAAACAAAAAACAAAAACAAAACAAAACAAAACAAAAGACAAAAAAAAGCCAGAAGTGGCATAGATACAGCTGGCCAATGTGATTGAACTAACTATTATATAAACAAAATAATAAGATATTTTATTAAAGCTATTAATGAAATGTAAGCATTAGGTTTCAAAAGCAATATACCAGAATTAATTTACGTACCTACATGTTATCATACCAAGTAGTCAGGTTATAAACTGTATACTTGTTTTAATAATGATTTAGTTATTCAACAGATTTTTAGAATTTCTGTGTGGGGATTGCTTTTAGATCCATTTTATGCCCTGTTACCTTAACAGTCTGATGTAACTAGTTTGAAGTTATGTGAATAATTTTTAAACATCACCAAGCATCTGATTTCTTCAACTCAGTTTTAGGGCTGATTATTATAAATAGCTTAATGACCTAAGACCTTAATGTTTGGGAATATTGGTATTTACATATTTTTTAAGACTTTAGTAATTGTCTCATTTGTATTTAATAATTTCCACCTTTAGAAATGTACAATTTAAAGTTCTCTAATGTGGACGGTCTTAAAGAGTTAATCTCTATTTTAGGACATGGACTTCGTACGCTTTATCATCAACTGCTTTAAGGTTTATTACCCTAAATACCTCTGTAAGTAACTTACTCCTTTATAAAAATATAATATATTGAAACTGTAGAAAATGTCTGAGAATTGTGGAGCATTATATTATCATAGACTTTTATACTAGAAAAGTTTGTTTTCTGATGAAAAGTTTAAATGTGCTCATTGACATGTAAGTCATCATTGTCCTTTACAGTTAATTTTAAGACTTTAAGTTCCAAACTGTATATGTATCTTTCTGTAACACACACACACACACACACACACACACCCACACGCACACACAGGTACTTAAAACATAACTTTATTTCCAAGATTATCCCATTGTTACTAATCTTTTAATTTATAATTTTGTTTAAGATATTATATGAAGCCGGGCTCGGTGGCTCAGCCTGTAATCCCGCGCCTTTGGGAGGCTGAGGTGAGTGAATTGCCTGAGCCCGCGGGTTCGAGACCTGCCTGGGCAGTGAGACCTCATCTCTACAATAAATCAAAAAATCAGCTGGGTGTTGTGGCGCATGCCTGTAATTCCGGCTACTCGGAAGGCTGAGGCGGAAGGATCGCTGGAGCCCAGCAGGCCGAGGCTGCGGTGGCCGGGAGCGGCCACTGCACTCCAGTCTGGACGACAGAGTGAGACTCCAACTCAAAAAAAAAAAAAAAGATATTATATGAAACTTCTTGCATACAAGAATATGCAAGAATGTACTTTATAAACAGAGTACAGTGTGATAAGCAGTACTGGTACATAAAGTATACTGTTTTACTAATTGCTATTTTAAAATTGTCATTAAGAAAATGCTTGACTAGCATGCACTACATTTAAATCTGGCATTTGGAGGTTTTTTTTTAGTTTTTAATTGTGACTCTTTCACTGCTTACTTCAATGAAGAACTAAACCAAACCTTAATATACTTCTTTTTTGTTTAATTTGTATGATGGGCTCCCCTTGGGGAAATCAAGATGCCAACTCACATAAACAGTCAAATATATTTAACCCCAGTATGTTAAAAGTAAAAGACAGACGAGAGACTACAGGG
This sequence comes from Carlito syrichta, assembly GCF_000164805.1. NCBI lineage: Eukaryota > Metazoa > Chordata > Mammalia > Primates > Tarsiidae > Carlito > Carlito syrichta. Next base: position 192,712 of record NW_007249181.1, read on the forward strand.
ACATCAGAAAATAGGAATTCACAGATCTGTCTGGGCATACTGCTGGCAAATACAGCAAATTGGGTCTTTTGGGACGCGTGACTCAGGTGACACCAAAACACAAAATCCCTAAATCATCTTAGTTTACCATGCTTTCATAATTATTATTGTTCATATGAAGTGAGGAGCAGACAAAACATAATAGTTATCAGGAGTTGAGGCCATCCCTGGTCCTGTATACTCATCTCTTCAGAGAGTATTTGTGAATGTTTTAAGGTGAAGAGAGTGACCCAGTAGTATCCAGTTTGGGGAACCTGTAGTATCTGCTGTTTGTTATGAATTTTTCCTGTATCTGGCATGTACCCTGATTCATTAAGGCTTGCTGAGTAGGGAATCACTTCTCCATATTATTAGTCTGTTTCTCCTAAGGACAAAATAAAAATAAAACATCCACTTGCTATTGAAATATTTAAAGAAGTTTGTGAGGAGCAACTTATAAGTAGTATAAATATTATTACTTTATAAAATACATTTAAGGTTCTTTTGAGAGAGCTGTTAAGTTCATGGATCTATATAAACAGGAATCAGACTACTATTCATTTCAACTAGCTAGAGATAATGTATATATTCTACCTACATAGATTCCTTGTATGTACTTTACTTGTCCTGCATCCGTGTGACCACTCTAGGAGATTCTCTACTTGGAGAAGAATGAAATTACATTTTGATTCGTCTGAAATAGAAGACTGAATTGGATCTCAAAAATCTTCTTTATGGTTTCTTGTTCTTTCTCACAGTTGTTAATAGGGCTGTTTAATATCTTCAATTCAGTGTGTAAATAATACTTCTGTATACTTTGGAATTATTGGCTTCAGTGAGCTCATGATATTAAGAAAAGTAGAAATACTTTTTCTTTCTTAAAGCACAATGACTTATTCAAAGGGAAGGGGACAACTGTGAGACCAATGTGGCAATATAGTCTCTAGAAAATTATAATTAAAACTATAAATTAAACATGGAAATGTTATTATGATTCAATGACCTTCAGCACTAATATGACATGCCACATCCAAAGACTCCACTTACCCACTTAACCATTTTATTTTGTATCTTTCTTCAGATAGTGAAAGCAGTGAGCTACAAAAGAACAGGCTATCTGCTGGAGAACAGTGATAATGCATTATTGATTTCCCACAAGTTGTCCTCTTGGGTGGGTCCCTCCCCATTGTGCACTAGTTCAGTTTCAGCACCACTCACACTTCATTGAATTAGAACTCAGTCAACCAACTCAGGTTTTACTTACATTTAGGTGACCAGTTTTTTTCTATGCCAGGCAAAAGTGATACTACTATAGAGGTAATAAGTCACATACAATTAATTTTTTTTCATCTTTCAGCAAAAATAGTGATCTTTGATATGCCTTGGTTGATGAATGGTGAGTATGTTATTTATACTTTCTTTTACGAAGTCTGATTTTTTTCTTTACTTTGCCAATTTAGCCACATCTCCACAGCTATTTAAAAGAATGCTTATATTGTCCTTGGTATGCACTTTTAAGAGACTGGAGTTAGAACACACAAAGGCTATTCCTAAGTAAATAAGGCTGATAGTCTATCCTCAGGATCTGGGGACACCCACTAGTCTTCCTTAAAAACAGTCTTACTAGGCACAGTGGCACACACCTGTAGTCCTAGTGACTTGGGAGACTGAGGTCGAAGGATCACTTGAGCCTATGAGTTAAAGGCCAGCCTGGGCAACATAGTGAAACCCATTTCTTTAAAAAAAAATTAAATACAGCCTCAAGAAATCCAACCATTCAGGTAAAACTATATCCAGAAGCCTCAATTTGTCACCCACTGATAAGATACGTCACAGAACACAGGCCTTGTCTAGATTTTCTCAGGTACTTCAGGTGCTGAGATTGAAGATAGGATCAATTTGAAACATCCAAATCATTAGACTCACATGACTCTTTTGATAGTCATATTTTTTTGGTAAAAAAAATTTTGAAAAAGACATTGAAAAACACTCTTCGCCAACTTTAAAGTGATGATTGTAAATTTAATTTTATTTTCAGAATGTGCATTCTCATTTATGTTGCAAAAGTCAATTGTTACATAGGAAGCAATAAAGAAAATCAGCAAAACAAAAACAGTTCTTTGAAAAGTTCAGCACAATTGACAGACCTTTAGCCAAACTAATAAAAAAAAAAAGATTCAAATTATTAAAATCTTGAATGAAAGGAGGGACATTACTGTTGGCCTTACAGAAATAAAAAGGATTATAAGGGGATATTATACATAATTATATGCCAACAAATTAGTTAACCTAGGTGAAATGGACAAATCAGTGAAAGATACAAACCACTTAACTAGCTGAAGAGGAATCAGAATAAAAATATAGCAAAGGAAATTGAATTTTAAAACTTCTCATGAAGAAAAGCCCAAATCCAGATAGCTTCACTGGTAAATCCTATGAACCATTTAAAGAAGAATCGACACCAACCCTTCACAAACTCTTCCAAAAAATAGAAGAGAAGGGACTACTTCCCAATTCGTTTTATGAAGCGTGTATAACCCTAATACCTTACATACAGGAAAAGGAAACTACAGACCAGTATCCCTTATGAATATAGATGCACCATACCTTAACAAAGCATTGCTGGACCGAATCCAGCAGCATGTAAAAAGGATTATATACCATGACCAAGTGGAATTAATCTCAGGAATGCAAAGTAGGTTCAACATATGAAAATCAATCAGTGCCACACAACATAGTAATATAATAAAGGAAAAAATGGCTTGATCATCTCAGTAGACACAGAAAAAGCATCTGACAAAACCCAGCACCCTCTCATGATAAAAGCACTCAACAAACTAGTAACATAAGGTTCAAAGGGTTGAAAAAATTACATAGTTAAAGGGACCACAGTAGTCCACATAAGACCACTCTCACTTCTGACACAAACTGCAAGTTTGGAGGAGTGCTCCAAATCACCCTCAGGTTCAATAATTTTAGTCAAGGACTCTGAGAACTCACCGAAAGATGTTATACTCACAGTTTTGGTTTATTACAAAGAAAGAATTCAGATTAGAATCAGCCTAGAAAAGTAAAACATAGGTCAGAGTCGAAGGAAATACCAAATTTGGAGCACATTACTTTACTAGCTAGCATCGGTGTATGGCAATGCATATAGATTATTACTAACCTCAGAAGCTCACCCAAACCTCAATATTCACAGTGTTTTACATACGATTGATTGCCCACATGGCTGATCTTAAGAGTTCTTTTGATACTGTGTGACCTAAAGCCCCCACCCTAAATCACATTGTTAGCCTTTCTTCCATGGCCAGGCCCTACCCCAAATCATATTGTTCCAGTGTGACCCAGGGCCCCCAGACAAACAAAGACAATCCTATCAGACATGAAGATTACTTCCCAGAAGCTAAGGGCAAAGGCCATACCTCTCTGGGTAAAGCTAATCTTTGACTCCACAGAAGAAAACTTCCTCAGCTTGATGACGGGCATTATGAAAAACCTGAATCTATGAAAATACACAGCTAACATACTTAGCAATGAAAGGATGAATGCTTTCTTCTTAAAATCAGAAGCAAGATGAGGTTGTCTGCCATTAATAAAAGAAGTTCAAGACATGTATCCTGAAAACTGCAAAACACCATATTAAGAAATTCAAGACCTACATACATAAAAAGACATCTCTTATTTGTGGATTGGAAGACTTACTGCGGTCATCCTTTGGTATCCTCTGGAGACTGGTTCCAGGATCACCTGGTGGATACCAAAATCAATCCATAGATGCTCAAGTCCCTTATATAAAATGAAGTAATATTTATGTGTAACCTATGCACATTCTCCTGTATACTTTAAGTCATCTCTAAATGACATAATATTTAATACAATGTTAGTACTATGTAAATGGTTGTTATATTGTATTTTTTATTTATATTTTTATTGTATTGATTTATGTATTTATTTTTTAATATTTTCAATTCATGGTTGAATCCATGAATGCTGAACCTACAGATATGGAGAACCAATTATATTGTTAAGACAGGAATATTTTCCAAATTGATCTACTAATTCAGTGTAGTCCTAGCAATAGCCCAGCTGCCTTTTTTGCAGAAATTGACAAGCTTGGCCTAAAATTCATATGAAAATGCAAAGTAATCCAAACAATCTTGAAAGAGAATTACAAAATTGGAAGACTTACACTTCCTGGTTTCAAAATTGACACAAAGCTACAGTAATCATGATGTTACAGGTGGGCATAAGGATAGACATAGATCAATGAAATAGAATTGAGTGTCCAGATATAAGCCCAAACATTTTGTATCAGTTTTTTTTTTTATTTTATTTTTGGCTGTTTATTTTTTTGACAGTGGTGCCAAGACAATTAAGTAGAAAACAAGACTTTTTAATAAATGGTGCTGGGACAACTGGGTAGCCACACTCAAAGGAATGACCCCTACCTTACCTCATATATAAAAATTAACTAAAAATGAATTAGAAACCTAAATATAAGAGCTAAAATTCTTAGAAAAAAATTATAGAAGTAAATCTTTGTGCTTAGGTTAGGCAATGGTTTCTTAGATATGACACCAAAAGCACAAGCAACAAAAACCATAGATACATTGGACTTCATTAAAATTAAAAACTTCTGTACCTTCAAGGGCACTACCAAGATGGTGAAAAGACAGCCTACAGAACAGAAGAAATTATTTAGAAATCATATAACTGATAAGGGACTTACGACTAGAATATGTAAAGAGCTTACAATGCAACAATAGAAAAAAAGTAGCCAGGCTCAGTGGCCCAACCTGTAATCCTGTGCCTTTGAGAGGCTGAGGTGAGTGGATTGCCTGAGTCTGCGGGTTCGAGACCCACCTGAGCAACTTAGCGAGACCTCATCTCTACAATAAATCAAAAAATCAGCCAGGCGTGGTAGCGCATGCCTATAGTTCCAGCTACTCGGAAGGCTGAGGCGGAAGGATCACTGGAGCCCAACAGGTCGAGGCTGCGGTGGCCAGGAGCGACCACTGCACTCCAGTCTGGGCAACAGAGTGAAACTCCAACTCAAAAAAAAAAAAAAGAAAGAAAGAAAGAAAAGTAATTCAATTTAAAAATGGATGAAAGATTTGAATGATATTTTACCAAAGAAGATAAATAAATGAGCAATAAGCATATAAAAAGATGTTCAGTGTCAGTAGTCCTTAGAGAAATGCAAATCAAAACTGAGTGAGATACTGTTTTATACCCACTATAATAAAAAAGACAGTAACAAATATTGATAAGAATGTAAAGAAACTTGAACCCTCATACACTGCTAGTAAGAACATAAAATGGTGTGGCCATGTTAGAAAAGAGTTTGTCACTTAAACAGAATTATTGTGACCCAGAATTCCACTCCTAGATGTATACCTAAGAGAAGTGAAAACATATCCACACAAAAACTCATACACAAATGTCCATGGCAGCATTAGTCTAATAGTAAAAGTAGAAGCAACACAAATGTTCATCAGTTGATGAATGAATAAACAAATATTATATATCCATAAAATGGAAAGTTATCCATCCACACAAAGGAATTAAGTACTAATGCATATTACATCATGGATGAACCTTGAAAATATGCTAAGTGAAAAAATCCAGTAGAAAAAGTCACATACACATTGTATGATTCCATTTATATAAAATATCCAAAGTAAGCAAATCCATGAAGACAGAAAATAGGTTAGTAGTTGCTAAGGACTGGAAGAGATAAGGAGAGATTGCTAGGTGAGGGTTCTTTTTGGTGTGAAGAAAATGTTCTGAGATTAGATAGTAGTGATAGTTACACAACTCTGAATATACTAAAAAAACATCAAATTGCATAAAGGGTGAATTTTTATGACATGTGAATTATATCTCAATAAAGCTATTATAAAAATCAGATCTAACACATTATCTAATTTAAAACTTTAGTTAGCCAAAGTAAAAATATAATTTTCTGAATGACTAATGTTTATCATACTGCTCTTGTTTCCTGTTTTTTTCCCCCATTGACACCTTTTTGCAAAAGTAATGCAGTATTCCTCTTCTAATTTCTTAAAAATTTACTTAGAATATCACAGTGGAAATGAGGTTTAAAAATTAAGTATAAATAAGAAATGACAGAACAAGATTATAATTACTAAACAACTGTATTTGATGACAGTTTATTCTTGTAGATTCTGTAAGTTCCCCACAATTATATAAATAGCAGTGCCTGGGAGAAAGGCAAAGAAGTTTAGCCTAGGAAGGAAATCTGGGTCCACCCACACTCAATGAGGAGTTTCTTTCTCTTCCTGACTTCCCATTTGAGAAGGCTTTTCATACTGAGGGCTTATCAGAACCATATGGTCAATGACTCTCCATACAATTGTCAGTTATTTCCCGAATCACATTGCCGTTTGATTCAGTGTCTGGAAATCTAAATAGTTGGGATCATTGATGGGTTTGTTCAGAGGCCAGAATCCTGATAAGTTTATTTATGAACATCAAGGTAATTTAATCTTCCTGAATCTTCATGGAACATTTGAAACCCATAAGGGAGAGTTACAGTGTAAACGCCTATGGGAATTAGAGAATGTTAATTATCATGCCACATAGAAATAAATATTAACAGATTATAGCCCAAACTGATTTCAGAAGACCTGGGTTAGCACTTACAATAAATTAATTGAGAAAGAGAATGAAAAGAATGTTAATGAAGTGACTTTTTTCTCTTCAGCTGCTTTCAAAATTGTGAAGACCTGGCTTGGTCCAGAAGCAGTGAGTTTGTTGAAGTTTACAGGCAAAAATGAAGTCCAGGACTATGTCAGTGTAGAATATTTGCCTCCCCACATGGGTGGAACTGTAAGTATAATACTTGAAACTTGTTTATAAAATAATACTGGATAATGGCACATTAAGCCTAATTCCTTTTTTTTTTTTTGAGTCAGTCTCACTCTTGTCGCCCAGGCTGGAGTGCAGTGGCACGCTCACAGCCACCCCAGTGTCAACCTGCTGGGCTCAGAAGATCCTTCCGCCTCAGCCTTCCAAGTAGCCAGAACTACAGGCACGCGCTACCACACTCGGCTAATTTTTTGATATATTATAGAGATGAGGTCTTACCAAGTTGCCCAGGCTGGTCTCGAACCCTGGGCTCAGGCAGTCCTCTCACCTTGGCCTCTTAAAGTGCTGGGATTACTGGCTTGAGCCACCGCGCCCAGCCCAGCCTAATCCTTAATTATTCTTTCCTCAAGAAAAAAGGAAAAGCAATACAATAACGTGCAAAAAAGATCACAGGAACACCCAATATAGCAAGTAGTGTTACATTTTTAAATTTAAGTTTTAAAGTTGTTACATTTTTTTTCAGTAGGTAATATTTTTATGTGGTCCTAAACTGAAGAGTATTCCAAAATAAGTCTTCAGTAAAATGTCTCCACCTACTCCATCCCCAACTACCCTTTTGCATTTCTTATATTAATATGCAGGGATATTTGTTGCCTATATAAGCAAATTAGTATGTAATTCTTTCTCCCTCCCATCTCTTTTAAACAAGTAGTGTATTTATACACTATTGCACATCCTGCTTTTTTCTTGACAACTTGTCTTAGAGATCTTTCCAGATCAATATGTGGTAAGCTGTCATACCCTTGTTTGTGACTGCACAGTATCCAACTGTCTAGAGATAAATCATAAGTTACTGAATTTCCTTTTGATGTGTTTTTAATTTACTTCCAAATGTTTACTGTTCAACAGTCTTTAATTTAAAAGATATCATTAAGCATACACTACTCAAGATTTTTTAACTGATTTTGACTACTTTTAAATAAGAGGTCAGGAGTAAATAGGGACATGTCAAATTTTAAATTTTATATAACAATGATACATTGTTATAATGACTTTTTATATAAACTGTAAAACTTATGGACTTGGCATAATTTGGTTTAATTTGATAATATTTCAGTTACTAGATTTTTATAATTTACTTTGTATAATGCCTGACTGGCAAAATTGTATTCAACCAGACCTAACAGGGTGAAAAGCTTTGGTATTTCCTCCTGTTTTCTTTGATCAGAAAATACTTAAAACCAATATTTTGAATCTGAAGTCTGCTACTTTTTTTTGTTTGTTTGAGTTGGAGTCTCACTCTGTCGCCAAGACTGGAGTGTAGTGGCTGCTCCCGGCCACTGCAGCCTCGACCTGCTGGGCTCCGGCAATCCTTCTACCTTAGCCTTCCAAGTAGCCAGAATTACAGTCATGCACTACCACGCCCGGCTGATTTTTTGATTTATTGTAGAGATGAGATCTCGCCAAGTTGTCCCGGCGGGTCTCGAACCCGCGGGTTCAGGCAATCCACTCACCTCAGCCTCCCAAAGCGCAGGATTACATGCTGAGTCACCAAGCCCGGCATCTGCTGCTTTTTTATTCTGAGGCTTTATATTTCACATTTTAACCTAGAAAAAACAGGGACAGTTCATTTTAGGTGCTATGCTTGGTTTAAAAATGATGATTTTTATTTGACTTGTCATTTTTAATAACTTGCCCGTAAACTGTTATATCTTAAAATTACTAACATTTAATAAAAATGGTTTTTGTTTTTACATATGGAAAAGCTAATTTTATTTCCCTTCCCTGTTGTTAGTGGTATACTTCTTCAGAATTATAATCAAGCTCATAGTCGGGCTATTTTTAACATACATTTTAATGGTTTTTTCCAAAAAGTAATACATACACATGATTTTTTATAAAGTAAACACCACCAGAGATTGAAAAATATAACAGCACAGTGAAAAGTGCATCTCCCTCCCCAGGTTGTTAACCGTTGCCACTCTCTAGAGGTAGTCACTGTTAAGTTTTTTATCCTTCTGGAGTTATCAGTCTTTTCACGAGTGGTCACATACCATAAATAGTGTTTGATTATGCTTTTTTCACATTCTTTATTTTGTAGGTTATACCATATTGATTCATAGAGGTCTACCTCATTTTAAACCATTGCAGAATATTCTACCACTTGGATGGATATTATATAATCTATTTAATCACTCCTCTTTTGAAGGATATTAGTCATTTTCTAATCTTTTGACATTTCTAATATTGATGCAGTGAATATCTTTGTAAATAACTCTTGGTACACAGATGCAGCAAGTATATGTATAGGATAAACTCCTAGAAGTAAAATCCGTGAGTTAATGGGTAGAATTCGATTTTAATGTTAATAGCTGTTACTAAATTTCCTCTAAACAGATTGTTCCCATTTACTAATAATGTATGAGAATACTTGAACCACCTCCTTGCCAGTACCACATATTCTTAATTTTATCATCTTTACCAGTCTCAGGTGAAAAATATTTCATTGTAGTTTTAATTTGTATTTCTTTTATTGTAAGTGATGTTAAACACTTTTTTTGTGATTCAAAAGGTAAAGTTTGTTCTTTTCCAATGCACTCTGTATCCCTTTTCTGTGTTAGTCTGGAGCTTACATGGTTTTAAAAATACATACACATTTATAACTTTTTTTTTTTTACTATTATTATAAAGATGTGGTGGCTCAGCCTGTAATCCTGCGCCTTTGGGAGACTGAGGTGAGTGGATTGCCTGAGCCCGCGGGTTTGAGATCCGCCTAGGCAACTTGGCGAGACCTCATCTCTACAATAAATCAAAAAATAAGCCGGGCGTGGTAGCGCGCACCTGTAGTTCCAGCTACTCGGAAGGCTGAGGCGGAAGGATCGCTGGAGCCCAGCAGGTCAA
>NW_007249181.1:202484-213077 GCF_000164805.1 Carlito syrichta
AGTTTCCCACTACTACCACTCCCTTTCTTATAGTATTATAATAATTGTTTAAGGTCCGCTGATGAGTGAGAACATATGGTACTCTGTTATTTGTTTCTGTGATAGATCAGAGTATGATCGACTCTAAATCCATCCAAGTTGCTTCATAGCCCATAGGTTTGTCCTTCTTTATGGCTGCATAATATTCAGTTGTGTATATGTACCACATTTTTTTAATTCAGTCCAGCTTCAGTGGGCAGTGTGGTTGGTTCCATGTTTTTGCTATTGTGAATAGAGCTGCAACAAACAGGTATCTTTTTTGTAGAATGATTTGAGTTCCTCTGGGTATATTCCCAGTAGGGAAATTGCTGGGTCATGTGGAAGGTCAATTTCTAGTTCTTTCAGAAATCACTGCACTGTCTTCCAGAGAAGTAGCACTAGTTTCCATTCCCGCCAGCAGTGTAGAAGTGTTCCTTTTTCTTTGCATCCTCGCCAGCATCTGTTGGTGTTTGTTTTATTAATGATGGCCATTCTTACTGGGGTTAGGAGGTGTCTCACTGTGGTTTTGATTTGCATTTCTCTTATGATGAGTGAGGCTGAGCACTTTTTCATGTATCTGTTGGCTGCCCATATATCTTCTTTTGAGAAGTGTCTATTCATGTCTTTTGCCCACTTTTTATTGGGACTGTTTGTTTTTTTCATTTTGGCACGTTTGAGTTCCTTGTAGATCCTAGGTGTTAGGCCTTTGTCAGATATACAGTTGGCAAATATTTTTTCCCATTCTGTGGGCTGTCTCCTTGCTCCCTTGATGGTTTCTTTTGCTTTGCAGAAGCTTATTAGTTTGATGAGGTCCCACTTGTCTATCTTATTTCTTTTTTTTTTTTTTTTTTTTGAGTTGGAGTCTCACTCTGTTACCCAGACTGGAGTGCAGTGGCCGCTCCCGGCCACCGCAGCCTCGACCTGCTGGGCTCCGGCGATCCTTCCACCTCAGCCTTCCAAGTAGCTGAAACTACAAGTGCGCGCTACCACACCCGGCTAATTTTTGATTTATTGTAGAGATAAGGTCTCACCAAGTTGCCCAAGTGGGTCTTGAACCCGCGGGCACAGGCAATCCACTCACCTCAGCCTCCTAAGGCGCGGTATCTTATTTCTTAAGGTATGGGCATTTAGGGTTCTGAATAAGAATTGGCTGCCAGTTCCAATTTCCATACATTTAAAGCTTTTATCTGTCTGATTTGTTTGAGGGGGGGTGAAGAATGAGCTAAAGTTCTAACTTGAGTCCATGTAATTGGCTAGCCAATTGTCCTACACCACTTATGCTCTTTTCCTTTCTGGTTTGAAATGCTTCCTTTATTTTAAATTTCACTCTCTGATTAGGTCTGTTTTCTTGACCAAAGTAATGAATTGTAAATCTACTAATATAATTATTTCTTTACCCACCTCTTAGCAGGCTAATATGAAATTCTTTTCTTTCAGGATCCTTTCAAGTACAGCTATCCACCACTAGTAGATGATGACTTCCAGACACCATTGTGTGAAAATGGGCCTATTACCAGTGAGGATGAAACTTCAAGTAAAGAAGACATAGAAAGTGATGGCAAAGAAACCTTAGAAACAATTTCCAATGAAGAACAAACAGCTCCTCTAAAAAAGGTAATTTTATAAATAAAATTAAAATGAGTCAAAAGCTGTGGTTTAGCTTCAATTCTACCACTGTCCGGCTGTATGATTTGGGGTCATTCACGTAACCTTCTGCCTTTCCACTTCTTTATGTGTACAAAGAAAGAGGAAGAATGTAACTAGCAGACCAGGAACACTGCTTTAGTGTATAAAAGGCTGATTCCATGCTTTTATATAAGAATTAGCAAAATGCATCTAGAAGGAATTGTTTTGTCTAAAATATTTTTATTGGTCTAAAATAAAAGTAAGTAATTTAAAACTTTACCTTGATCTATTGCTTTCTGTATCTCATTTTTAGAAGAGCACTTAGTTGTCACTCTTTATAAGTAATCAGGTACTTGATAGAGGGATAAATACAATGTTATAATTTGAACACATTTAAAAATTGTTAGGGGAAAGACCATGTTATATTTTCTACAGTAACTTATTTATAGTTGGCACTCTAATATATGTTAATGGCTATGTTAATATATGCTAAATAGATATAGTAAACCTGTGTTAAATGTTATAATTTGGATTGATTCAAAATAGTATTTACTTTTTGACCTAATGATCTGCCCAGCTGTCTGTGTGGAACTAAAATTTCTTTATCTTTTCTTTTTTTAATCTTTAGATTAACCCAACTGAATCTACTTCCAAAGCAGAAGAAAATGAAAAAGTTGATTCAAAAACAAAAGCTTTTAAGAAACCAGTGAGTGTGTTTAAAGGGCCCTTATTACACATCAGGTAATAGTTGAAGATTTTATTAACTATACTTTTATAGCATAACTTGATCAACTTGAGAGTGCTGCAAAATTAAGAAAACTTCCATTCAGTTTTGGAAACCGTGGAAATACAAAATCAAGGGTTATCTGAAGAATTGCCTTAGTTTCCAGACATAGTGGATATTTTTAGCTACCTTCTTTTTTCATGCTTTATTTTAAAGATGTAAGGGGTACAAGTCAGGATTAGGTACTATGTGCAAGTGAAGTTTGGGCCTCCAACTGGTCCTCACTACCCCTGGTTTAGGACCAGGTACCCTTTATGTTGTTACGTCTCATCCTCCCCCTCTTCCTCCCAGCAGTGTCCCACTACTGCTTATCCCTCCCTTGTGTTATTGCGGTTAATGTTTCGGTCACACTTATGATTGAGAATGAAAGGGCAAACTGAAGCAAAGTAGGCCAGTGCCATGGAAATAATGTAAAGATTTGCAACAGGAAAGCAAAAGAGTTTATTATCCACTTTCCACAGACAAAAAGCAGTCTATGCTCACAGGCAAGCATGGTCCAGGGGTTTGGGTGCAGGGTGTATTTAAGGTTAGAGCTTTTATGGGGATAGAAGGGATAGGTAAAAGTGTTCTCAGCAGCTGCATTCTTAGGCTTTGACAACATTAATCAGGTCCCTTGATGTTATTAGGGCAACCCATATCTTGTGGCTTCAGACAGGGGACTGGTGGGCAGTCATGGAAAGTTGATCACAATAGATTGTTTGACCAGCCTGACTTCATATACCTGGAAAACAAAGAGTTTCAAGCAATTATCAATCTTACTCAAATAACTGGTTTTGTGAGCTAATGATAAAAAAAAAAAAGGGCTGAAACAAGCTGATGCTTTAAGCATGACTAAGCAGGGCAGGCTACTATGATTGCTTTCTAGCCTTTTAACTAAAGTTTCTTCATTGTAAAAGTTAAACTTGGTCGGGCATGGTGGCTCATGCCTGTAATCCCAGCACTTCGGGAGGTGGAGATGAGAGGATTGCCTGACCCAAAGGGTTTGAGACTAGCCTGGGCAACATGGCAAGACCTCATGGCTACAATAAATTTAAAAATTAGCTAGGCATGGTGGCACACACCTGTAGTTCCAGCTACTTGGAAGGCTGAAGTGGAAAGATCGCCTGAACCCAGCAGGCTGAGGCTGCGTTGGCCATGAGCGTGCCACTGCACTTTAGCCTGGGCAGCAGAGTGGGACTCTGACTCAAAAGAAGAAAAAAGTTAAACTTAACCCTTTCAGGCAACATGTGGTATTCAGTTCTTCGTTACTGTCATCACTAGGAATGATTGTCTCTAATTCCATCCAATTTACTGAGAAGTCCATGATTTTGTCCTTTATTTATTCTGTTGAGTGTGTTTAAAGGGCTCTCACCAAACATCAGATAATAAAAGTGAATATTCATCTGTTAACAATAAATCTAAATGACATGTACTTTTCTCACTTTACTGATACTATTAGATTTGCACAAGTTCAGGGATGCCAGAAATGACACTGAAATAGTCGTTTGTCAATTTGACCTTCCAAAAGCCAAAGGTGAACTAGAAAAAAAGGTTTGTGACTAAAGCCAGATTTCAGCACATCTCTATTTTTGTTGATATATTATTTGAGTCAAAAGATTCAGGGTTGTTTCTTTCATCACTGTGTAAAGTCCTCTTTCTCACTGATGATGTTTTTGTTCAGTAAATGTATTTTTTTTTTTTTTTGAGTTGGAGTCTCACTCGGTCGCCCAGACTGGAGTGCAGTGGCTGCTCCCAGCCACCACAACCTCGACCTGCTGGGCTCCGGCGATCCTTCCACCTCAGCCTTCCGAGTAGCCGGAATTACAGGCATGCACTACCACGCCCGGCTGATTTTTTTGATTTATTGTAGAGATGAGGTCTCGCTGCCCAGGCGGGTCTCGAACCCGCGGGCTCAGGCAATCCACTCACCTCAGCCTCCCAAAGGCGCAGGATTCCAGGCTGAGCCACCAAGCCCAGCTCAGTAAATGTATTTTGCCTTATGTTAGTATTGCCACACCAACTTTCTGATCTAATGTAGCATTTTCTGTCACTTTACTTGAAACATTTCTGTGTAACTGTGTTTAAGGTATGTCTCTCATGAACAATATAGCCAGACTTTTAAAAAAAAATCTAATCTGAGATTCTCTGTCTAATTAAAAATAGTTCATTTACATATATTTTGATTGCTGTTATATTTGGATTTATCTTCACCACTGGGGTGTGTGGAGGGGATGCATTTTCTGTTTTCTGTGGGGTTTGTTGTTTTTTTGTTTTTTTTTTCCTTTTCTCCTTTTGGAGTTTATTTTTTGTTTGTTTCTTTGTTTTCATTTTTCATTCTACTTGCTTGAAAGTTACACATTCTATATTTTCACTGGAGGCCCATTCCTATAAATGCAGATGTGATAGGAAGAGCAGATTTAGGCTCTGCCCCACCTTTTCCTCTACCCCCAGTAAAGTCCCAGAGCTGCTCCTACACATGCACAAGGAGCCGACATCTGTCTTCCTGGAGCTGCTCACAGTTTTTGTACTGATTATTGAGAGCAATTCTGAAATTGATAACCTTACTCTCTGTGACTTACATAAGATTGGGCTCTAAAAAGGAAGCCAACAACCATGTGAATTTACCATCTTGTCCAATGCTAGGCAAAGCCCTTTTGGGAGAGCTCTTAAAAATAAATGTTCTCTAGATACTGTGCCCCTGATGTGCAAACATTCCTGACATAAAGTTAATATATTTAAAGATGTATCAAAATGGAGGGTTATCTGAAGACTCACCTTAGTTAAGTTAATCACTTTTTTATGTAAAGCAAAAACACTGTTCTTCTCATTGTTTTGAGGCACTTGATACAATTTGGCTAATGTAATTAAACTACACAAACTTGGTTTGAGTCTTTCAATTTTTATTTTAGGTTGTGGGCATTGCACTGGCCAATAATTGTAAAATTTGAACTTTGAGACTCACTGATTTCACTGTTTGATAAGTTCTTTCTACAGTTCCCACCACAAATTTATTTCTGTTTCTTTTTCCTTCCCTATTTCTTAGAAAAGCTGTTATATAGGAATACATTATTCTGTTACTTAAATACATTTCTAATCTTTTTAAGTTACGCTCTTCTCTGTAGGTGTGGAAAATATGCTCCATTTTAATCTATTTATAATTAGGTAAAGCTGAAGCAGCAATATCTTCTTTGCTTTATTATCTGCTACCTTTTCAATAGTTGAAATAAATGTGTTCACCGTAAGATCTTGCTGATTATAGGATTAATTCAGAATCTTCCTAATTTCCTCTCCTGTTCTTGCCTAGTTTGCTTTTGATCTTGGGGAATACCACTAGACTTTTTGAATAGTATGTATCAAATTAGCAAGATTATAATACAAAATAATATTAGGCAATTGTTTTGTAGTCTTCTTTTTTGGTGAAATCTCTTTATACAAATGAGTGCAAGATATTAACTAAATATTTGTATTCAAGTGAATTAGATTGTCATTTATTCTGAATATTACAAATGCCCTGTTTTTGTCACCACATAGTCCTGCGGAAGAACTGTATTTTGGAAGTACGGAATCTGGAGAGAAGAAAACTTTAATAGTGCTGACAAATGTAACTAAAAATATAGTGGCATTTAAGGTAAATATCTTAAAGATATAATAAATTATGTGTGAGAATTTGACATGTGAAGTGATTTTAGACATATTCAAATTGAAAGATTGATAATTTTGAACTTGTATAGTGTTTTTGTTTGTGATATTTTTAGGCATATTATACTACTTTCTATTTCTAACCAAGAAGCCTAGCTTTGTTTATGATATTTTTAGGCATATTATACTCTTTCTAGTTCTATCCAAGAGGCATAATTTATTTAAAGTTTTTCCAGAGATCTGTATCTCTGTCTTTAATGTAACTAGGCTAATGTCTAAATTAATTCCAGAGTTTAATAAAAACCCAAGAAAAATTACTCTTCATTATATAAATAATTTAATTCATAATAACAGTAAAATATAAAAACATAAAATTGATAGTGCATTTTTCCCCCAAGTGTGATATATTCTGGAGTGTAGTTTATATTGGATACTAACCTGAGTCTGAGCATTAGGTATAACAAGACTGAGTTCACCACCACCTCATATTGTAGGTATTCTTTTTTAAATCTTCTGTTTAATTGAGACGTAATTGCTAGGGTGTTCCTGATATGCTTTGATTATCTACTGTTTTTTAATTTAATTTCTGAACACTTATAACAATGTAATCTAAAGTGCATTCTATTTTTGTGAATTTGCATCATTAAATTCAGGCACCTCGGCCAGGTGTAGTGGGTGGCTCACACCTGTAATCCCAGCACTTTGGGAGGCCGAGGCGAAAGGATTGCCTGAGTCCAGGAGCTCGAGACCAGCCTGGGCAACACGGAGAGACCTAGTCTCTACAATAAATTAACAAATTAGCTGGGCATGGTGGCACGCTCCTGTAGTCCCAGCTACTTGAAGGCTGAGGCAAAAGGATTGTCTTGAGTCCAGCAGGTCGAGGCTGCAGTAGTCATGATCGTGCCACTGCACTCCAGCCTGCGCAACGGGGTGAGACTTTGACTCAAAAAAAAAAAAAAAAAAAAAAAAATCAGGCAACTAGCAGACAGGATAAATATCCAACAGATTACTTTTTTTACTTAAGAAGAAGGCTAATATCTCAACGTCTGTATCTCAGTCATTAATGTGCAATAACAGGCTAATGTCTAAATCAATCTCAGAGTTTAATAAAATTCCAAGAAAAATCACTCTTCACTGTATAATAATTAAATTCGTAACAGTGAAATACAAAAATATAAAACCAATAGATAATCTCTATCTTTTTAGATAGGTCAAGGTGCTTTTTGCTTGTTAGTAGGGAAAAATGCATTCTATGCATAACCACCAGCATTACTTTGTAAACTCTTTGTTCATTGATTAACTGTTGATTTTTTTAAAAAGTCATTCTTAACTATATCCCCGGAAAAAAAAGCATAAAGATTGTTATATGACTACTATTTTTATGAACAGGTGAGAACAACTGCTCCAGAAAAATACAGAGTCAAGCCAAGCAACAGTAGCTGTGACCCGGGTGCATCAGTCGATATAGTTGTGTCTCCCCATGGGGGTGAGTTGTCATATTGTCACAGCTGGTATGGTAGGGAGCAGGAGACCTGGGTCTGGGCTCTGAGTTAGGAGAGATGTCAGGCTAGAATCTAGAAATTAGCAGAAAAACAGCAAGTTACTTCACCTCACTCTAGACATCTCTTTTCTCATAAGTGAAATGAGATGGTCAAAGGAATCTCTAAAGTTCTTTCCTGCATTAAAATGTAGTTATTGTTACTGAATAAGATTGTTTAAATTGATATCAATTGGAACAAAAAAATTTCTCACTTTTAGAACTTTTTGGTTTTTTGAAACTATTTCCATTGTATGCTTTTTCCCTAATGTTGTGTTCCAGAATAATGCCTTAAACCACATACATATCCCGCCTCTTGTAAAGGTGCCTGTTTATATGTTACATTACCCTTTTGTAATGCAGGTTTAACAGTCTCTGCCCAAGACCGTTTTCTGATAATGGCTGCAGAAATGGAACAGTCATCTGGCACAGGCCAAGCAGAATTGACTCAATTTTGGAAAGAAGTTCCCAGAAACAAAGTGATGGAGCATAGGTAAGCTTTTTGCTCACAAGCTCTTGACTGTAGTGGGAAGAATGGGAAAGAGAAAGGTACCTCCATGGGCTAAGTGGCCTCCCTTCCTTCTTGCATCTGTTGGGCTCTGAAGATGCCCAGATGAATGAAACCTGGCATTGCTCAAGGAAGTTGCTAATAGCAGAAACTCGCTTACATGCTAGTGCAAGAGTCTGGATCTGTCCAGATTGCAAACAGGTCTCTTTGTCCCAGCAGTTCCCCTTGTAGGAATAATGCTTACCTTATATACTAGAATGTCTGTTGCAGCATTGTTTGTAATAGTGAAAAATTGAAAAATATAAAAATAAATAAAAATAGGCCTGGCGCAGTGGCTTATACCTCTACTCTAATCCCAGCACTTTGGGAGGCTGAGGTAGGAGTATCACTTGAACCCAGGAGCTCAAGACCAACCAGAGCAATATAGTAAGACCTTGTCTCTACAAAAAAAATTTTTTTAAATTAGCCAGGCCTAGTGGCACACACCTGCTATCCCAGCTACTCAGGAGGCTGAAGAAAGTGGATCACTTCAGCCTAGGAGTGCAGAGAGCCATGATTTTGCCATTGCCCTCAAGTCTAGGCAACAGATTGAAACCTTGACTCAAAAAAAATTTGTAGAAAAAGAACCTAAATGTTCACCAGTAAATACAATAGTGAGATACACTTGAGTATACATATTCACACTAAAGAGTACTGTAGCCATTCAGAAAAGTACATAAGTCTGTTCTGGCATGCAAAGCTATTTGTAATATAGTATTTGCAAAAAATCTAGTCACAGAAAATTTGTGGGATATTATCCTGTTTGATGGAGGGGAAAACCTGTGAATGTGTAAGTATATATGTATGTACATGTGTGTAAGTATATCAGGTTGTGAGAAATATCTTAAAAATATATTGAGATATAAAAAGGGAGACTAGAGAAGGCTATATTATAGTTTTATGCTTTTAAAAAAAAAATTGGAATTGTGGTTTGTTGGCATGTTCCTTGTTTCCTACCTCCCCCACTCCACCACCAGGGACATTTGTCATGTCTTGAGACACTTTTGGTTGTCACAGATAAGGGATAGGGTGCTATGAAAATCTAGCGGGGGAGCCCAGGGATGCTGCTAAACCTCCTCAGTACACAGGACAGTCCTCACTCCCCAAAAATGATCTGGCCCCTAATGTCTATAGCACCGAGGTTACAAAATCCTGGTTTTGGGGGTAAAGGTGGCCACTCTGATGACACTTGAGTAGGACCTGAAGGAAATGAGAGAGTAAGCCACATAACTGGACAAGATTTTTTCCAAGCAGAGGGAACAACAAATGAAAAAGGAGTGTACTTGACCTGTGTGAGGTCAGTGTCACTTGACTCCAGTAAGTGGGGCGTGTGGAAGATTCGTACAAAGAAATAGTAGGATGCCTGATCATTGCTATAGTGAGGATTTCTGAATTTAAGAGGAGAAACTATTAGTCATGCTGAGCAGAACCATGAGGTGATCCAGCTTAATTTTTAAAACGATTCTCTGGGGGCTGTATAGAAACTAGGTGGTGGTCAGGTACATACTGTGTGCCAGCACTGTTCTGATTCATTCAGTCCTGAACTTGATTGATTCAGTCCTGAAGACAGCCCTGTGAAGGAGGAATTATGGGTGAAAAACTGGGAAACCTGGTCATGGTTGAATCTTCAATACAGAGGTTGAAAGAATACAGATATGGCTAGAACATAGAAAATGAGAGGGTCTAGAGCAAGAAAGGAAGTTTGAGAGGCAACTGGGGACAAGGGCCAGAGGAGGAGCTCAGTTACCATCACAAAACCAGTGGTGGAGCAGTGTCCCGTTCTAATTTGCCTTTGACAAGATCATCGCAGCAGAGTTGATTGAGTGAAAGAGAACAAGAGTGGGCCCAAAGAGACAAGTGGTATTTCAGTTGTCCCAGCAAGAGAGGAAAGTTAGATCTATCCTAGGGGAATATTTAATGACCAAATAGAGGAGGAACTCAGCAGGGAGTTGGGAGGAAAAGAAAAACTAGCAGGTGGGATCTGACGTGATTTATCAAGGCCCAGGGAAGAGAATGTTTCACACATGAGGAAGTGGCCAGTGGTACCAAGTGCTGCCATCAACAAGGATAAGTTATGGGTAGTGCCCATTGATGATGACATCACAGAAGTCATTGGTGACCTTACATAGAGCACTTTCAGGTAGCAGGAACCACATAGGAGAAAGGAGTCAGATATTGAAGCTATGGAAGTTGTCAGACTGTACTGGAGGTTTGACTGACTGGGGGGGACAGAGTGGGGTCGGGGGTGGTACCTCAGCCAGTGGATTAGCCTTAGCCCAGAGGAAGGAGGATGCAGATGGAGGTCAGTGGGCTGCCTTGTTTTTACATGGAATATTTACTTTTTCTTTTTCTTTTTTTGAGTTGGAGTCTCACTCTGTCGCCCAGACTGGATTGCAGTGGCCACTCCCGGCCACCACAGCCTCCACCTGCTGGGCTCTGGTGATCCTTCCACCTCAGCCTTCC
>NW_007249181.1:213097-214021 GCF_000164805.1 Carlito syrichta
CTCAGGCAATCCACTCACCCCAGTCTCCCAAAGCGTGGGATTACAGGCTGAGCCACGGAGCCCAGCTTACATTTTCAAATTATGTTACAGGAGGGACTACTTTTTGTTTTTATCAAGAGTTTCTAGTCGGGCTCATTGGCTCAGCCTGTAATCCCACGCCTTTGGGAGGCTGAGGTGAGTGGATTACCTTAGTCCGCGGGTTCGAGACCTGCCTGGGCAACTTGGTGAGACCTCATCTCTACAATAAATCAAAAATTAGCCGGGTGTGGTAGCGTGCGCCTGTAATTCTCATTACTTGCAAGGCTGACGTGAAAGGTTCGACGCCGCCCATAAATCCGAGGCTGTCGTGCCCCGCTATTGACGCTGGTATCATCTTAGAGTGTTAAAAAGGAACTATGACTTAAACAGCACTAATAAGGTTTTGTGTATTAAACGGCACTTGTATGGGTGGGAGTATCACACGGTTCTATTAACGTTTGGATTATCAGACGATCCTACTAATGCAAGGAGTATCAGACGGCACTAATACCTCAAGGAGTATCAGACGGCTATAATAAGACAAGGAGTTTGAGACGGCACGATTATCGCAAGTATTATCAGACGGCCCTAACAAGGCAAGTATTATCAGATGGCACTCACAACGCAAGTAGTATAATACCACACTAAAAAGGCAAGTAGTATCAGAAGACACTAAGAAGGCAAGGAGTATCAGATGACACTAAGAAGGCAAGGAATATCAAACCACACTAAGAAGGCAAGTAGAATCATACGACACTAAAAAGGCAAGTAGTATCAGACGGCATTAAGATCGCAAGTAGTATAAGGCGGCACTAATATGGCAAGTTGTATCAGACGGCACTAATAAAGCAAGTGGTATCAGATGGCAATAATATGAAAGAACGATCAGACGGCACTAATAACGAA